>NC_073254.2:161967500-162270530 GCF_029289425.2 Pan paniscus | reverse complement strand
TTTTGAAGTGTAATTCACAGGCGCAAGCCACTGAACCTAAGAAGGTAAAAAAAAAGGTTTTAATCTCCCTCCCTACAGAAGTCACTGGAAGTTTCTGAATAGACAAGAATATGATCTGACATATATGGAAGATAGACACTAGGGAGTTTAAAAGTAAGAACAAGGAGACTATTTAGCTGGCTGTTGCATAATCCAGGTAAGAGATAATAATGTATCATATGAACTACGGTGGTCAAAAAGGAAGTGATGAGAAGTAATTGGATGTGGGATATTTTGAAGGTGATTTGCTTATAATTAGATATTGAGTATAAGAGAAAGCAGAGACAAAGAATACTCTGAAATATTTCTCTTACGCAACTGAGTGAATGGAGTTTTTAATCACTGAGTTGGAGAAGACTTGTGGGGAAACAGTTTTGGGGAGAAAACTCAAGAGTTCAGTTTTGGACATGGTAAGTCTGAGATATTCTAACACATGTAGCTAACTCACTGCCTGGAAATTATGAAGTATTTGATTAAAGTTGTTAATTAAGAAAGCATTACATTCTAAGATTTTGTCTGAAGTCAATGTCAAACTTCCTAGGTGATTGCAGAATGAATTTTCATAGTAAGATGGAATTCTAATTTCGTATTCTAATACGCTTTATACGTATTAGAATACGCTTATTATTCAAAGTTGACTGCATGCGCATCCCTGGGCTTAAGGGATCCACCTGCCTTTGCCTCCGAAAGTGCTGGGATTGCAAGTGTGAGCCACCATGCTTGGCCTAATTAAGGGATTTAAATAGGGACTTCACAGTTAGATGCTAGGTTGAGGATGGATTACAGAGGAGCAATAATGAAAGCATGTTGTGATAATTAATTTTATGTGTCAATTTGGCAGGGCTGCAGGGTGTCCAGATACTTGGTTAAACATTATTCTGGATGTTTCCATGAAGGCATTTTATGGGTGAGATTAACATTTAAATCAGTGAACTTTGAGTAAAACAGATTACTCAAAATGTTGATGGGTCTCACTCAATCAGTTAAATGCCGGAATAGAACAAAAAGCTCGGCCTTCCCTGAGCGAGAGAGAAACCTTCAGCAGACTATCTTTGGACTTCATATGCAACATCGAGTCTTCCTAGTTCTATTGCAGGCAGCCTTCAGACTCAATCTGGAACATTCATTCTTTTGGGTCTCCAGCCCACCAGCCCACCCCATAGTATTTGGATTGTCAGCTCACATACTTGCGTAAACCAATTCCTTACAGTACATTTCTTTCTGTATATACATGCCTATATCATATTGGTTCTGCTTCTCTGGAGAACCCTGACTAATATACATGGTCACCTGGTGATCACTCAGGTGGGTATTGCAATAATCTAGGTAGGAAATAATGGTGGCTTGAATTGGGGTGTTGATAATAAAACTGGACAGAGAAGTACACAGATTCAGGATAAATACTGGAGATTGAGGTGATGGAACTTATAATGGTTTGGATGTGGGAGATGGAGAAGAAGAGAAGGTTCAAGGAGGACACTCATGTTTTAGGCTTGAGCAGCTGCAAGGATGGTGGTGGGTAAAAATTCATGCTGGAGAAAGGGTAGTTTTGAAGGAAAGGGGACATGTTAAATATGAGATGCCTCTAGATGCCTAAGTAAAGACACCAAAATATATCATTGGCACATATATCTGGAATTTAACAGCAGATTTTGAAATAATCAGCAAATAGGTAGCATTTAATGCTCTGAGAATGAGACAGACTACTATCCAGAGAGACATATAGAAAGGAGAAGGGGCTGAGACCATGCCCCAAGACAAACTGACATTTAAAGGGAAGAAGGGGTAGCAAAGAAGACTGAGAAGAAATGGCTAGTAAAGTAGGACGTTGTCACAGAGTCAAAAGAGGAACATGGTTCAAGAAGGAGGAAGGGCTTAGCAGTACTAGTGTTGATGAGAAATAAAAATGAGACTTTTGGATATGGCAACATAGAGTTGTCTAGTAACTGAGACAGAAGTAGTGTTGGTGGAATGGAGGAGCCAGAAACCGTAATGGAATAGCCTGAGAAAAGATGAGCCTGGCTTCTTCTCCTGAGCATAATTTCCTCCAGGTTCATCCATGTTGCCATAAATGACAGGATTTCTGTAAAAACAACAACAACAAATAGTGCATGATCTCTTTTATATGGGGAATCTTTAAAAAGTTAAGCTTATAGAAGTAGAGATTAGAATGGTGGTTACCAGAGGCTGGGAGTAGGGATGAGATGAGGATGGGGGATGGAGAGATTGACCAAAGGGAACAGAGTTTCAGTCAGACAGGAGGAATAAGATCTATTGCACAGCATCTTGATCATAGTTAATAATAATGAAATCATGTATTTCAAAATTGCTAATAAATTTTAAATGTTCTCACTACCAAAAACAGGTGAGATATGTTAATTATTTGATAGAATCATTCCATAGTGTATACATGTATAAAAATATCACCTTGTACCTCATGAATATATCTGATTATTATTTGTCAATTAAAAATAAAATTTAAAGAACAAAAAAGATGAGCAATTGGCCACATTTCATTTCTACAAAAAAATTAGCTCTGAAGTGGAACAGAACAATGAAACACAATGTTCTTTAAAAGGAGCCTAGTAGAAATGTTTTTCCCTTCAAATGAAGGTGCAAAGTAATACCGATAGGTTGACAGAAAGGATTCAAGAAAAAAAACTGCAAATGGGGGACAGAGAGTTGCAGGAGTGATGTTCTAGAGAAGGGGGGAAGAGTTGTGGATAAATCCAGGAGTGATGTTCTGGAGAAGAAGGAGGGAGTTATGGAGGAATCCAGAGTGCATAGGGAGGACTTGGTCTCTGATGGGTCCCACTATACTATCCTGGAATGGCCTTTGCAAGATGGTGATTATCTATCATTTATATGGTTTGGCTCTGTGTCCCCGCCCAAATCCGATCTTGAATTGTAATCCCCGCATTTGGAGGGAGGAACCTGGTGGGAGGTGATTATATCATGGGGTGGTTTCCCCCATGCTATTCTTGTGATGGTGGGGCAGTTCTCATGAGACCTTGATGGTTTAAAAGTGGCAGTTTCTCCTCCATACTTTTTCTCTCCTGCCACTTTGTGAATAAGATGCTTGCTTCTCCTTTGCCTTCTGCCATGACTGTAAGTTTCCTGATGCCTCCCCAGCCATGTGGAACTGTGAGTCAATTAAACCTCTTTTCTTTATTAATTACCCAGTCTCAGGTAGTATCTTTATAGCAGTGTGCAAATGGACTAATACAATCATAAAGCAAGAAAGTGACCTCATGGCGGGTTGGAAGGGTGGTTACACAGTTCATTGGAAATCCTTGGTAAGATTGAAGGATTGTTGGAATTCATATGAAAGAGCAGGTGAGCTGGAAAGACAAGAGGTACATAATACACTTTGGTGAAGCTATCTTCAAATTCTACACATTGACCATCAACCATGGCCATTTGTCTACTGCTCTCATTTGGAATGAATGACTCAAGCCCTGAGGTTAGAGGTAAGAGGTTAGAGATGACCTATAAAGATAGCATGGAAGATGGAGTCCTTCCCCTGTCACAGTAACAATCCTATATACTTACATGCACCTGAGACACAAAATACACTACAGAACTGTCCCAGGATGATCTGGCTCTTCACAAAAATTTCTTATTGACAATTCATTAAAAGAACTTCCAATCAGGTTAGGCTTTCTCAGGTTCTCATTGTATTGAGCACCAAATGGAATTCCACCAAGCATTCGTTGGCTTTGCAATGCATGTAAAAAGTACTGTTGGGCCAAGTGTGGCGGCTCATGCCTGTAATCCCAGCACTTTGGGAGGCCAAGGTGGGCAGATCACTTAAGGTCAGGAGTTTGAGACCATCCTGGCCAACATGGAGAAACGCTGTCACTACTAAATTACAAAAATTAGCCAGGCATGGTGGCGGGTGCCTGTAGTCCCAGCTACTTAGGAGGCTGAGCCAGGAGAATCACTTGAACCCAGGAGGCGGAGGCTGCAGTGAGCCAAGATTGCGTCACTGCACTCCAACCTGGGCAACAGAGTGAGACTCCATCTCAAAAAAAAAAGAAGGCATTATTGCCTCACCATACTTTTTCTCTTAAAGTTTTTAGGAATCCTAGACTTGGGCTTTTAGGAGTTGCAGGTGGAGGGAATGGCCTTGAGGATTCACCACTGTAGTAAAAATGTTTTGGTATTCTGTCACTTTTCATCACCCTACCCATCACTGGGCCTGGAGCCTGAAATCCAGAGCCTCTTTGATTTAGTTTCTCCAGAGAGTATCTTCTATGTCCTACCTGGTGGAGAAGGGTGGTTGCCTAACTTGTGTGAGTTGAGAGTGAGACTTTGGCCCGAGTTGTTCTTTTATAGAGATCCTCTAGCAGTTTCCTACCTCACCCCGACATAGAAGGAATTCCATGCCTCCAATTTCTGAGCCTTTCTAGGTTGATGTGGGCAGCTGTGCTTGCTTGCCATTGCACTCCTTCTGGGTAAACATTTAGATTTTACTTCTCTCTGCTAGGTCAGTCTCCCTTCCTCCATTAACATTCCAGATTCGTATATGGATCTCAGCATTACAGATATCTCCAGGCAACACTGAAGAGAGAATTTCTTTGAAGATGAACAAATAGACATGATTATAAAAACAAGTGTTAAATGGTGTATTAAATGATAAAAATGATCCTTTAAGAACTGAAGATTACTTTATAAAAATGAGCATATTTATCATTAATCAATTGTTAGAAATATTGGAGCTTAGTACATTTGTTCTAGTTTTTCAAAGATGAAGATTAAAAACTAAGTTACAGTTTAAGTTTCAAAGTATATGAAATCCTTGTTATTTTTAGCTAATTTTATATATTCTGAGATAAATAATATTTTACCGTGTCATAGATTTTAATTAAGTGTAAGTCCTAACATTGGTGAAATAAATCTCACATATTTTAGTTAGTGTAGCTATATACTATTACCTTGTCTTAGTTCATACATAAATATATGTGATGGCAGTGGTGATGGTAGCCAGAATTTCTGATGCTAGTATTTAGGGCATAACCATGACATGTTACTAAATCTTACTGCAATGATACTAAATGATTCTGAAATAACCAAGTCTTATGCCAAGTTTTATGCCAGAAAATGTAAAACAAACAGAAGAAAAAACTAAGACATTGCTCATATTTCTAGAAACAGCAACAAATCACACATACACAAAATATTTGATCCATCAAACACGTATACAGTTTACAAAATTCTATCAGCATTTAGAGAAAAAACCCAGTAGAGATATGAGTCTGCGTATGCAGTCAACTTTGTTGAACGTAGGGAGGAAAAAGTTGACTTAAGGTTTTAAAATCTCTGCCGGTCTCAGAGGAGCTAATTTTATCGTTAGAACTGTATGGCAGAGTCAGGATAATTGGGAACAGAGGAAAGCACATTCCCAGGCCAGGAAATATGATTGAAAAGAAGGCATGCCTGTTAGACCAGACATGAGAGTCAATAGGAAAAAACAATGAAAAATCAAATTTGTTTGAACCGGTGCACAGAGCATAGCTACTCAAGGAACTTAACCTAGAAGTAGAGATCTTGGAAAATAAATCAAGAGGTTCTAGGCCCTGGATCTAGCAGAATGAGCAGTGAACTTGGGGCTGCCAAACTCAGGGCACGATGGAAAAACACGCAGCTTGAGACCCACAGAAGCAGGGATGCAAACACAGGCTGCACTGCTCACTCCTTAGGTAACCTTGGGCAAAGATAGGCCTCTCTGAGTCTGATCTAATCTCATATCTAGAAATTAAAATAAATAATGCCCAGTTTTGTTAATTGCTATTAGCAAAATTACAAATATTAAGGATAGTATTTATAAGATGTCTGGCAAAGTTGGAGCTTAAAAATGACCAGGTGCCGTGGCTGGCCAGGTGCAGTGGCTCTCTCCTGTAATCCCAGCATTTTGGGAGGCTGAGGCGGGTGGATGGCTTGAGGTCAGGAGCTTGAGACCCACCTGGCCAACATGATGAAACCCTGTCTCTACTAAAAGTACAAAAATTGGCTGGGTATTGTGGTGGATGTCTGTAATCCCAGCTATTTGGGAGGCTGAGGCAGGAGAATTGTTTGAAGCCAAGAGGCAGAGGTCTCAGTGATCACAGATCACGCCACTGCTCTCCAGCCTGGGTTCCAGAGTGAGACTGCATCCAAAAAAAAATGGGAGCTATTATTATTAATAATAATTTCAAATCAGAATCGGGTTTTTCTAAGAAAAAAATAGATGCCTCAGGGAAGAAGTCAAGATTCATTAACAAAATAAATAGCCAAAATTACTCTTTAATTCATATTAGGTTGGATTCTGTGATGCTGTTTAGTGTCTGTATATTCCCATCCTGGAAATCTCTTATAGTCAGCATTCCTTGGAATTGTGGTATAGATTTTACCATCTCAAATTTTCATGGTTTGGCTGGCCCACAGTGGAGTAAAGACACAGATCTTGCTCTGTGGAGGTGTAGGGTAATCACTAAAGAGCAGATCAGCCAGGCGCAGTGGCTCATGCCTGTAATTCCAACACTTTGGGAAGCTGAGGTGGGAGGATGGCTTGAGCCCAAGAGTTCGAGGCTGCAATGAGCTACAGTTGCATCACTGCACTCCAGCTTGGGTGGCAGAGCCAAACACTGTCTCAAAAACATAAAAAATAAAATAAAAAGTAAAAAGCAGATCAGCTTTGGATAGCTTGCTGTTTCCATATTTACAGTGCAAACATACAGCCCATGTAAACTGGATATTCAGCACACCTGAACTGAAACCCTTAAAGCACAAAAATGTAGTGAGTGATACCACCATCAGAAACTACCCTTTTTGAGGCTGGAGGTGGTGGCTCACAACTGTCATCTCAGCACTTTGGGAGGGAGGCTGAGGCGGGTGGATCACTTGTGGTCAGGAGTTCCAGACCAGACTGGCCAAAGTGGCGAAACCTCGTCTCTACTAAAAATACAAAAATTAGCCGGGTGTGGTGGTGGGCACCTGTAATCCCAGTTACTCGGGAGACTGAGGCAGCAGAATCACTTGAACCTGGGAAGCGGAGGTCGCAGTGAGCTGAGAGAGCGCCACTGCACTGCACTGCACTGCAGCCTGGGCAACAAAGTGAGACTCTGTCTCAAAAATTTAAAAAAAGTAACTACTGTTTTTGAGTTCTGTGTAAACCAAGCCTGTTTTTTATTAACAAGAAACTATAAGAGCTTCTTATGACTTATCTAAAGTGCCATTTGTATATTTGCCATCTGTGTTACATATAAATTTTTGGAGTCATTTCTCATTCATTTTAGTGAAACATTCAAAAATGCCTTTCCAAATCACATTTTAAATGGTTTATAGAAGCTTTATTAACTTTTTTTGTTGTGGTAACTTTTTTAGCTCTAGTAAAATGTAGATGACATGAATTTACTGGCTTAGCCATGTTTAGTTCAGTGGCATTATGTAGATTCACATTGCTGTGAACCATCACCTCTTATCCATCTCCCTAACTTTTTCATCATCCCTAACTGATATTCTATACCCATTAAAAATAACTCCCCACTTCTCCCTCCCCCAGTCCCTGGTAACCTCTGTTCTACTTGCTGGTTCTATGAATTCATCCATTCTAGGTACTTCATATAAGTTAAATCATACAATATTTGTGCTTTTTTGTCTGGTTTATTTCACTTGTCATTATGTTCATACATGTTGTAGCATGTGTCAGAGCTTTATTCCTTTTTAAGGTTGTGTTATATATATTTTTAAAGTTTAATTTGGTCAGGCATGGTGGCTCACACCTGTAATCCCAGCAGTTTGGGAGGACAAGTGGGGTGGATCACCTGAGGTCAGGAGTTCAAGACCAGCCTGGCCAACATGATGAAACCTCCTCTCTACAAAAATACAAAAATTAGTCAGGCATGATGGTGGGTGCCTGTAATCCCAGCTACTCAGGAGGCTGAGGCCGGAGAATCGTTTGAACCCGGGAGGCGGAGGTTGCAGAGAGCCAAGATCACGCCATTGCACTCCAGCCTGGGTGACTCTGTCTCAAAAAAAACCAAAAAAAAAGTTTTATTCTCATAATTTGGAGGGTGTCCCACTGGAAGAATCACACACAAGATGAAAAAGTCACCAGTAAGCCCAAGGCTTTTGACGTGAAGTGAATGGGGGCAATCAGGAAAAGGAAAAGCTGGTGGAAGCCATGCTTATTTCCACTGTAGGCTTATGAGTGTTCTGCTGCCTAGTTACAACTCTGGTAACAAGTCAGGGAATTGTGGACGTGAATAATAATTTTACTATTTCCTAACTTAATTTATATCATTGAAATGTTGCTACATCTTTTTCTGAGAACCTAAAAAATACAATCTGAAGAAAAATAAGGACAAATTCAACCTCCCCATCCCACCCTTTTTCTTATTTCCATTAGCCAGCATTAAATATTTGCGCAAAAAAATGATTGGAATGATTATAATGCTTACCTGGTAAATGAAAGAGAAAATAGTGAAATTCTGCAGAGTTAACAGCAAGCAAAATCTTGTTCTTAACAAAAAAAAAATTTTGTAGACGATTTTAATATGCCACAGCATGAATAATTATGTTTAAAATGTGGCAATAAAATAAAAAGAGACAAGAAGGAGGTGCCTGCCATGAAAGCCAGAATTGAATATTTCTTTTGAAGTCATAAAATATCATTAATCTTTGAGCGAAGTAAAAACAATCCTCCCTCTATTCTCACACAGACAGCTGCTAATAGTTAGGTAGTTTCAGGAAAAAAAATATTTTGACACGGAAAATGCTAGTGCTTTGGGCATGGGCAACTATGCCTAGAATCCAAACTGATTCAACCAATGAAATATTTTTAAAAACAAATATCATTTAAATGATTTTTTAATCAGTATTTTAAAGTTATCTGTAATATTTTTTCTTATTTCTGTACTATATTAATACATTTTATAATCAGTTTCTCATTACCCATTATAGAAATAATGGTCGATATCAAAGAAATCATCTGTCATGCCACCAATTGATTTTTGTTTTACTTTATCACAATCTACATGAGTATGTTAAGTTTAATATTGCTTAATGTTTAAATGCCAAATGCCACTATGGAGTTGTACTCTTAGCTTACATATTTCTATTTTTATATATGATCATTGATTTAAATGAAAATCTCTGCCAAAATTAACAAGACTCCTGTCCATGGGTACACGGTCATTTTTATAGTTTCCCCAGAATCACATATCTTACTTTTCCAGATTAGCTAGTTGCAATAAACTTTTCCTCTTGTTTTCAAGGCCTAGGCCATCGCTTTGGATGAGAACTGATTTCAGTGCAGCTTAAGAGAACTATTATTCTACTCTTGCTGGACACTGGTCTTCAGGGTTCTTCATCGTGCTAGCACAGTACATAACATAATACAACATAATACAAAGTTATATTCTATAAATAGTAGATTTATTCGTGAAACATACTTGAAATGGCTACTGCCTCTTAAAAGAGACATTTCCCTTTCAGCAAATCTTTGTAAAAATTGGAAGAAAATAGAAAATTATTTACTGTACTTCTTTGTTTTAAATGCTCAGAGCTAGATTAATAAAGAAATTTAGAATTTCTCAAATTTAATTATTAGCAATTCAAACTTTATTGAGTTCTAATATATAGAGAGCTCAATTAGAGGTATTATCTAATATTTCATAGAAAGTAAAATGATAATCCCTGAATGCAAATCCAGTTTTTGTTGTGTGTGCTCATATTTAAAGACAATATTCAATGTATTAAACAGTTTTTTAACAATGTAGTAAAGTTTCCTTTTTAGCTTTAGCAGTAAAGGGCACTATACATAAAACACCTACCATTATGCAGCCTGGCAAAAATAGGAATAAAATAAATTATAGTAATTATTAATATTAACAAAAGTATTACAGCTAATTTTCGTCATATTCTTTTGTCTTCAAAACAGTTATTAGTGCCTGTAACTAAAATAAAGATTAGACTACGATGTTTCCATAAATTTCCTATTCTTTTCTATGTCTACATTTCTTCCTAATAAGGTAAGCTTGTTTCCTAAAAATCAGACTTAACCCTGAATTTCTGCCTAACCTTATAGACAATGTATTAATATAGTCACAGCATTTTTTTCTTGTTTGGCCCTATATTACGAAGTTCAAGTTATTTACATTATATATTTTCCTTGTTGTTAATATGCCAAATAATGATATGCTAAAATTAATATTTTTGCTTAAATTGGTGAGCTATACACTATATAAATATAAATGTGAGTTATGAGCATTTAATTATATGTAACTCTCTGATTTGAATTTAATCTAAAATTAAAGTATAAACATTATTTTCATGATTGGACTTTCAGATGGAATTGTTAAATACATTTCTAAAACTAACATTTTTGACATAATCCCTAGTAGTCCTACAATAGTATAGCTATGGAAGCATACATAGCATAAGTGAAAGAAACGTTGGTTTTGAAGTCAAAGTGAATAGGGACCCTTGCCATAGTTCCAAAGAATCTAAGCTGAGTGGAGTATGACATGGGCCCTGGGGACATAAAAGCAGAACTGTCTTATGCATCCTGTGAATAGACATTATAACTGCTAAGAGGCTTTGAACATTTAGCTTAATTTTGGTAAAATTACAATTATAGACACCTATTCTACTTATTGTGTGGATCACATTAGATAATAGATGGGCAATGCCTTAAAAATTGCAAAGTGTTGGGCGAATATTGGCCATTATTTGAATCTCTTCCATGTAATTTAAACTGTTTTCAGATTTCTGGGTTTTTTTTTTAAGTCATCTATCTTTGATGACAGTAGGAAACACAATGTTGAAATGTTAAGCCATAATTTTAAAAGGGCCCCCAAGTACAGTAAAATCCTGACAACTATAAGAGAGAAGACAGAGAGAAAATCTCAGGCAGAGTTGGCAGGACACAGAGTTCTTAAAAGTAAATATAAACTTCTAAAATCAAAATCAATAACCTATTGCTTAAATCAAATAGAATGGATAGGCTGGGTGGTATCTGAAGCTCCTGAGCTTCCATTTCATCATGTTTTAGAAGGGGAGGCAAGACTGAATGAGGAAATGTAACAATGTGGCATCTTTTCCAGAAATAGTCCATTGGCCTATCAGTGTGGTGGAGGAACTCTCAGTGTATACTGGTTCTACAACTGTCCATTTTCATCCAGCAAAATAAAGATATATGTGCACGTGCACACACGCGCGTGCACACACGCACACCCCTTTTGTCATATTGATTTTTTTTCTCATGAGCTATGGAGACTTCCAAGATGCCAGTTGAAGTAAAATACCAGCTACTAAAAGCCAAAACACTGAGCAGAGGTACTAGTTACCATGTACTACGCGGAGATAGGTGTCACAGTTTGAGTTCAGGCAAGTTACAGAATATTAGCAAAAACTCAACAATTCTCAGAAGAGGAAAACACATTACAGCATGGTTATAGTGTCTAAAGTTCAACTAAAGTTTATTAGTCATACAAAATATTTACAAAAAAAGAGATTAAAGCTGTCAATAGAAATTCATTTGAAGTGGGACTGGGAGTTAAATATAACAGTTATAAAGTTCAAAATAGTGCTACAAATGTTTTCAAAAAATTAAACGTTCAAATAATTAAAGAATAAACATCATATTAATGAGTAAATATATAGTGATATCAATAAATAAATGAAAATTAAAAACTGAAAATTCTGTATCTAAAAATTATAACTAAAAGAAAAACCTGATGATAAACTCAACAGCAGATTTTAAATGGCATATAAAAAATTAGTGTGCTTGCAAATGGATCTATAAAAATTATTCCCTCTGATGCATATAAAGGAAGCAAATATAGAAGAAAATAAAAACGTTTTGCAACAATATCAACTGGTACAGCACACATGTAATTAGAGTCCGAGAAGGAGAGGACTGAAATAAATAAGAGAAAAAAAATTTAAATAAATAATAGAATAGAACTTTCTAAATGTGTTGATAAACATCAGCTTACAAATGCAAGAATCTTTGTGAAACTCAGGTAGAAGGAAAACAGAGAAAATCATACTCAGGCACATCAAATTCAAACTAATGAAAACCAAAAATAATCAAAATTAGAAAGCAGCAAAAGAAAAATGATGTATTACATAGAGAGTAAACAATATGATTAGCATCTGACTTTCATCAGAAACAATGCAGGATAGAAGATAGTGGAATGATATATTAAAATGCTGAAATTAAAAAGGCCTATAATTCAAGATACCTATAGTCACAGAAATTATTCTAAAGCTAAAATACTTCACTAAAGCTAAAATTATTTTTGATTAAAATAATTGCTATTAAATAGTGTGGAATTGCACTATGTAAAATGCTATAGAAAGTCCTTCCAACTAAGGAAAACTGCATCATATGGTAATCCAGACATATAGGAAATAATAAAGAGCAACAGAAAGGATATGTATGATATATGAGTTATTTTACATATACAGACACATACTTTTTTATTGACTTCTTACAAAATATATGCATATTTAAAGTGAAATTTATACTACTATACTCTTGGGATTATATTATATATAGATGAAAACATACCAAAGAAAAGAGGGAGAAACAGAACTAGACTGTTGAAAATTTTCCATATTGAACTGGAATCAATTAAATACTAATTATGTAGATTTTGGTAAGTTAAAGTTTCATGTTTAATACCTAGAGCAACCACTAGTGAAATAAAAAGACATATTAGAATGTCAATACAACATTTATAATGGTATACTGCAAAATATTTGGTTAGCACAAAAGAAAGCAGGAAAGAAGGGGAAGAAGAACAAAACAGAAATGAAACAAATTTTAAAACACAGCAAAATGACAGACTTGAAGCCCACACTATAAATAATTTTATTAAATGTGAACTGACTAAACACACAAAATAAAAGTCAAAGAATGCCAAATTGGATTTAAAAGCAGAACTCTACTACTGTCTAAAAGAGACACACATGAAATACAGAAACACTAGCAAGTTGAAAGAAAAAGGATAGAAAACAGTGTAAATTTAGAAGTAAGCATAAGAAACAGTTGTTATGTTAACATAAGACTAAAGTTTTTAGCAAAGGAATATTTCTTTTTTTATTATTATACTTTAAGTTCTAGGGTATATGTGCACAACGTGCAGGTTTGTTACATAGGTATATATGTGCCATGTTGGTTTGCTGCACCCATCATCTCGTCATTTACATTAGGTATTTCTCCCAATGCTATGCCTTCCCCAGCCCCCCATACCCTGACAGGCCCCGGTGTATGATGTTCCCCGCCCTGTGTCCACATGTTCTCGTTGTTCAACTCCCACCTATAAGTGAGAACATGTGGTGTTTGGTTTTCTGTCCTTGTGATAGTTTGCTTAGAATGATGGTTTCCAGCTTCATCCATGTCCCTGCAAAGGACATGAACTCACCCTTTTTTATGGCTACATAGTATTCCATGGTGTATATGTGCCACATTTTCTTAATCCAGTCTATCATTGATGGACATTTGGGTTGGTTCCAAGTCTTTGCTATTGTGAATAGTGCCGCAATAAACATACGTGTGCATGTGTCTTTATAGTAGCATGATTTATAATCCTTTGGGTATATACCCAGTAATGGAATTGCTGGGTCAAATGGTATCTCTAGTTCTAGATCCTTGAGGATTTGCCACACTGTCTTCCACAATGGTTGAACTAATTTACACTCCCACCAACAGCGTGAAAGCATTCCTATTTCTCCACATCCTCTCCAGTATCTGTTGTTTCCTGACTTTTTAATGATTGCCATTCTAACTGGCATGAGATGCTATATCATTGTGGTTTCGATTTGCATTTCTCTGATGACCAGTGATGATGAGCATTCTTTCATATGACTGTTGGCTGCCTAAATGTCTTCTATTGAGAAGTGTCCATTCATATCTTTTGCCCACTTTTTGATGGGGTTGTTAGTTTTTTTCTTGTAAATTTGTTTAATTTCTTTGTAGATTCTGGATATTAGCCCTTTGTCAGATGGGTAGATTACAAAGATTTTCTCCCATTTTGTAGGTTGCCTGTTCACTCTGGTGATAGTTTCTTTTGCTGTGCAGAAGCTCTTTAGTTTAATTAGATCCCATTTGTCTATTTTGGCTTTTGTTTCCATTGCTTTTGGTGTTTTAGTCATGAAGTCTTTGCCCATGCCTATGTCCTGAATGGTATTGCCTAAGTTTTTTTCTAGGATTTTTATGGTGTTAGGTCTTACATTTAAGTCTTTAATCCATCTTGAGTTAATTTTTGTATATGGTGTAAGGAAGGGATCCAGTTTCGGCTTTCTACATATGGCTAGCCAGTTTTCTCAGCACCATTTATCAAATAGGGAATCCTTTCCCTATTGCTTGTTTTTGTCAGGTTTGTCAAAGATCAGATGGTTGTAGATGTGTGGTATTGTTTCTGAGGCCACTGTTCTGTTCCATTGGTCTATATATCCGTTTTGGTACCAGTATCATGCTGTTTTGGTTACTGTAGCCTTGTAGTATAGTTTGAAGTCAGGTAGCTTGATGCCTCCAACTTTGTTCTTTTTGCTTAGAATTGTCTTGGCTATGCAGGCTCTTTTTTGGTTCCATATGAACTTTAAAGTAGTTTTTTCCAATTCTGTGAAGAAAGTCTGTGGTAGCTTGATGGGGATAGCATTGAATGTATAAGTTACCTTGGGCAGTATGGCCATTTTCATGATATTGATTCTTCCTATCCATGAGCATGGAATGTTCTTCCATTTGTTTGTGTCCTCTTTTATTTCGTTGAACAGTGGTTTGCAGTGCTCCTTGAAGAGTTCTTTCACATCCCTTGTAAGTTGTATTCCTAGGTATTTTATTCTGTTTGTAGTAATTGTGAATGGGAGTTCACTCATGATTTGGCTCTCTGTTTGTCTATTATTGGTGTATAGGAATGCTTGTGATTTTTGCACATCGATTTTGTATCCTGAGACTTTGCTGAAATTGCTTATCAGCTTAAGGAGATTTGGGGCTGAGACGATGGGGTTTTCTAAATATACAATCATGTCATCTGCAAACAGAGACAATTTGACTTCCTCTTTTCCTAATTGAATACCCTTTATTTCTTTCTCTTGCCTGATTGCCCTAGCCAGAACTTCCAACACTATGTTGAATAGGAGTGGTGAGAGAGGGCATCCAGCAAAGGAATATTTCTACAGGATACATCAAACATATCATAAAGTTAAAAGGTTCAATACAACAAGAAGATACAACAGTTATAAATGTATATGCACCTAATAGCAAACCTCCCGAAACTGACAAAACTGAAAGGAGAAATAATTTTGACATTGTAGAAATGGTTGGATATTTAAAATATTTGTGTGTAGAAAGGAAAACTGGATTTAATGTATTTTCAGTGAAAATGAATGTTTTGAACATTGCCAAAGTAGAATTGAGGGTATTTGGATTCTGGGGATGAAGGAGGCTATTAAGTGCTTCTGGGGTTTGTATCTGAATGAACAGAAGGATAATAATTCCAAAATGAGATTGGGAACAAAGTATAGGCATTCTTTTCTAGAAAAGGATCAGTAAGGCATTTATGATACTAAAGTGTAGTGAACCAACTCTTCCTTTCTGGATATAGTATTCTCAGCACCCACTGGGACTTTCTGTTCTTTTTCTTTTTTTGTTGTTTTTTTTGTTTTGTTTTTGAAATGGAGTCTCGCGCTGTCACCTAAGCTGGAGTGCAGGGCGCAATCTTGGCTTACTGCAACCTCCACTTTTCAGGTTCAAGAGATTCTCCTCCCTTAGCCTCCTGAGTAGCTGGGATTACAGGTGCCCACCACCATCCCTGGCTAATTTTTTGTATTTTTAGTAGAGACGAGGTTTCACTATGTTGGCTAGGCTGGTCTTGAATGCCTGACCTCGTATCCGCCCACCTCGGCCTCCCACAGGGGACTTTCTGTTCTTTAGGGAAATCATTTAACTTCTGTTAGCTTTAGATGGCATTTCTATTTGAGACAGAAAAAGTGTGTGTGTGTGTGTGTGACATTAACCAAAAGCCTGACATCATAACATTGTCACAATAGTTGCTATATTGCAGTAAGGATAAAGACCTCACCTATGCAAATATAAATAGCACTGTTATTATTCAAATAACACATACTACTCTATCGACATAGAATATTTGCTTAAGCTATACTGCTATCTTTTTTTTAGAGCACGTTTTTCCTATAACCAAAGGCAGGCTCTATGTGTCTAAAGGTGCTCTGAGGTCATAGTTCAGGAGAGCATCATTTGTCCCAGGAAGGAAGTCAGTCCTAGTCAGTCCTGTTTTCCTTCCTCACCTTTTACTCCAGATTTAGCTGCTGTATAAAATGACTTGCTTCAGGTTTAGGCAAACCAGCTTAAGATTAAGTAGGGGAAAAAAGATTAGAGAAGTTTATAAAATATATTTTTACACAAAACAGAAGATTAAGCATTTGTAAAAACTACCACAATGCAAGGTAGTATGTGAGGATATCCTGATATTAGTGCTGAATCTTACCACAGTTGATAGGAACGAGGAAACATTCTTGCTTTCTACTGGAGCACACAGGGAAGACTTTAGGCTGAAAGTGACATTAATTTGGCTCTTAAACATGTGACCCTTCATGCTTAACCTCCCTTAAAAGCCCCTCCTTTTTTTCTCTCCTTTCCTTTACGGCATCTCATGGGCCTTCTGTTCCCTCAGGTACGGGCTCCCTCATGAGCTTTCTGTTCTCTCTCTAACCCTCATCAAAATGGGCTGCCAACTAAAAAGTTGAGAAAGTTGTAAATAAACATTAGAACTAGAGCTACGATAGTTACCTTCTTTCCTGGATATTTGTAGTTTAACATGTAGGGAACACAATTAATGCATACCTGGAGTAGAATTTCAGGATTTTACAGTAGTAGTAAAGGTAATTTCCAGGATAAGGCCCTTGTCAGCAGCTGGGAAATCAGCTCTGCCTATTGATTGTAAATGACCCATAATCTATAGCTACATTCCAAAAGTATGAATCAGAAAAGGAACAGAATGGCAACTGAAACATGACCCTTTTTTTGTTCATCTTTCAAAAGATCAGGAGAGAGCAGCACTTTATTATTGTGCAACATGCCAATGTCAGAGCAGAATCCAAAGAATTTTTAAGAGGATGTGAAAAAAATGACTAGAGAGAGCTTTCCTTGGATTGTGTCTTGAGCGAGTGCTAGTCAAAGAAAAATATCACTTACATACCTTAGAGGTGTATAGAAATGTGATTCAGGAACACTTGATATTTGGACTGTTGAGAAACCTGAATATTAAATTGGAAGCCCTGCAGTACACATGTCATTGCCAAATCATTACTCAATTTTTCCTTGAAATACCCTCTTGCTTTAGTGAGGGGAATATTTTGATAAGTGCCCAGAATTTCTCTAGAAATTTTTGTACTGTTTCTCTGCCTGAGGCTGAAAAGATATGCCCTCTGGAATCTCCCTAAATAGGGTTTCTCTTGGGATAGGGTTTTGTTTCACTTCATTTTGTTTATAGGAAACTTTATTCTTTGAACACTTGGACTTCATTGCAGCACTTGTTTCTCTGCATGCATGTAAATGCCTATGCCTAATGGTCAATTAATAAATCAAAAAGAATACCTAATTTCCTCCTGTTGAGGTAGGAGTTTCTACCAGAAGTATTGGCTGAAACATGTGGTTTTAAATTGTATTATGCATAAAAAACAAGGCATTCTTGGGTGGTCAGTACAATGTAGTAGTCACAATGGAAACCAGAACAACTTGAAAAGATCCTTGTGGAAAAAACTTTGTGTATGTTTAAAGGAAAAAATATGTAAAGACTCCTTTGGGGCAGTGAGCTTCTATATCGAAAATAGGTAAACTTAATGTAGCCTCAGAACGAGTTTTTAGTGCTTTGGCTTGAAATTTAAGCAACAGCAACAAAAATTGGTAGAAGAAAGCATAAATTGTCATTGAGCTAAATTTGTAAATCAGGAGAGGAAGTAGAATAACGTACCTGTTTTTAAAAACAAGAATGATGACGTGGGTAAAGATAATCATCCAAGCATAATTCTACCCGAATACAAAGACATGAAATACACAGCCCCCTGTTGACATGGTTGTTTCTCTGGGATTGAGTCTCCTGTGCTCACTGCTGAGTTAAAGAAGTCTCAACTCTGATTCCCCTTACCTCTGAAGTTCCTGAGAGAAATCAAAGTCGTGAATTACCCCAGAGCTACTGAAGATACAACCTCTGATAGGGTTTGGCTGGATCCCCACCCAAATCTCATCTTGAATTGTAGCTCCCATAATTCCCACATATCGTGGGAGAGACCGGATGGGAGGTAATTGAATCATGGTGGGCGGGGGGTCCCATTCTGTTCTCTTGATAGTGAATAAGTCTCATGGGATCTGATGGTTCTATAAAGGGGAGTTTCCCTGCACATGCTCTCTTGCCTGCCACCATGTAAGATGTCCCTTTACCCTTCCTTCATCTTCTGCCATGATTGTGAGACCTCCCCAGCCATGTGGAACTGTGAGTGAATCCATTAAACCTCTTGCCTTTATAAATTACCCAGTCTCAGGTATGTCTTCATTAACAGCATGAGAACATGAGAATGGACTAATACAGCCTTTCAGCAGAGCTGTTGATACCATATTGGTAAGTTATACGGACTAGCTCAGGGAGGTCCCCAGGTTTCTGAAGCAGGACATAAATTATAAGTAATAACCATCTCCATGGTCGCTCTCATCTCTGTTCCATGAACACTCTGGCTAAAACAGTTGGAGACAAATTCAAGCTTGATTTGCTTTCCAAAAAAAAGGCTCAGAACAATATTGAGTCTTCAGATTCCTTAAGCATAGTTCTTTCTCAATTTCTTTCTTTCTTTCTGTGAAATTTAATTGCTAGTTATTAAAGTTCCACCAATGTACTTAGCATAGGCCACGTTCTGTGGAAGGCTAGAAAGAGATGAATGATGTGGTTCTCCTGTGTGCGTTCTTCTTTCTGACTGGAAAGGCCTTCCTGCTTGCCTGGTCCTTACCCAGCCTTCACCATTATTTCTTGATGAGGAAGATAATTCTCAAATCCTAATTTCTCCACTGGATGAATGAATGTTTGTGTCCTGTCCCCAAATTCATAAGTTGAAATCTTAACCCCCAATGTGATGGTATTATGAGGTGGGGCCTTTGGGAGATAATTAGTTCATAAGCATGCAGAGCTGGTGAATGAGATCAGTGCCCTTATAAAACAGACCCCAGAGAGCTCTGTCACCCTCTTTCTGCCATGTGAGGATACAACCAGAAGACAGTAATCTGCAACCTGGAAGAGGATCCTCACCAGAACCCAACCAGGCAGGCACCCTCATTTTGGATTCCAGTCTCCAGAACTCTGAGAAATGAATTCTGTTTTTTATAAGCCACTGTCTATGGCACTTTGTCAGAGCAGCCCAAACTGATTCAGACATTCAAAAGCCTTCTCTTCTTTCTACTGTGCTCATCCTCATTTTCCTACCTGACTGCAAATTTCTTGAGGTCTGGACCCATATTGCTCATCCCTGAAATCTTTGAAGTATCTGGCACTGGGCCTGGCACATATTAAGTACCAAATATTGGTTTTTACAATTTTACAGCCAAGTCCCAGATGCATAAAGCAGCAAGTAACAATAACATTTCAAAATAATGGATAAGTAGGTGACAAAATGAGTGATCTATGCAAATATAATGCAGGAATTCTTAGAAAAGAGAAACCCTTATGCAGGGCTGAGAAAAGCATCATGGAGAAGAAGGGGAATGAGATGGACATTAATGGAAGACAGGAATTGAATACATATAAAAAAGGGGGAAGGAAATATAAATTTACAGGCAAAGGTGCTATCATTAAGAAAGTTTTTTTAGCAGAAATAATTAGGAATCATGAGAAAATTTCCTGGCTCAAGTGGCAAATTCAACCTAAGAAGAATAGGACATAATGATAACATCTGATTTTTATGGAGCATTTTAAAACAGGTAAGTTTTTCATCTGGTCTGAGAAGTCTTTTTGAGTCCCTTAGAAAGTAAAAAATTCCATTTTACATATGTCCTGTGACCTGCATAGCAAATCTATTCAATCACAACACCACAATTAACATTCTCTGTGTTCCAGGCACTGTTCTAAGTTGTTTTCCATTCATTGGGCACTCGTTACAGATTATTTCCACTTTATAGTTTAGGAATTTGAGACACAGAGAAGTCAAAGTGTTTGTCTAAAATTGTACATGTAGTACATAATGAAGATACAAATCTGGTCTCCCTGACACTATCAACAGCTCTTTCCAACTTTGCCTTCCTCTAGACAGCTATAATTGTTTCCTGGAGTTTCAAAGGATGTGTCAGAGGTTACTTATAGCCAAAGAATAAACATGCTATATATTCCTGGAACATCTATTTTATCTCCCAAAATAATCTTTAAAAAATCACAGATATATTTTTTAAATATTAATTTTAATTAATAGAAATTAACCCAAACTCAGCCTTTAAGAAAACTTCAAGGATAGTTAATTGCTCTTCAGGAAAAATTCAGCCTTTTTGACAATAGCCAGCTATAATGGATGTTTTTGGTGTTGACTATTCAGCATCCACGCTGTCTTTCCTCTGGAGCATCAATTTACATCTCCCAGTTTCCTACCGCCTCCCGTTGTGTGCAGTCTTAGAGTACCGAAAACCAAGGAGTCTTCCCTCAACTGGTCAAAAGGTCAGCATAAAGCCAAAGCTAAGCGAATCAGGATTTTTCTCTTCCAGGATTTTGAATCTTGAGCCTAAAGTCAGAAAAGATGGTTGGAATGGCATGCCTTCTACTTCTGATGGCTCACTGACTGATAAAAGCGACAGAGTTCTGTTGCCACTGAAACCCCTAGAGCTAGCTGCTTCCTGAACTTTCTTATGCTGGTTCTAGTGCTTTCCCTTCACTCTGTGATCTCACCCAGCAACTCTCAACGAACTCCCTTTTCACTTACATTATCCAGAGTCTGTTTACATTGCTTGAAACTGAAGAACCTTGACGAATGCATCAGTTCTCCTAGTGCATCTAGAATGTAAGTTAATATAACAAACAAAGTGCATTACATACAACGCAGTGTGTGTGTGTGTATGTGAGATGCCTATATACAGATTAAAATAATAGCAAATAGGGGTTCAGATCAGGGAGAAGAAGTTGTCAGTCTGGTCTGGCAGGTCTTTTGCCTTTTTTCCAGTGCTTTAGACAGTAAAATTAATAAATATACACAGGCACGTTTATCTTACCTTTCTTGGACCTGCTTGATAATTAACTCATTTTGTCACATAGTCACATATCCATCCTGGATGCATATCTAG
Source organism: Pan paniscus (assembly GCF_029289425.2). Lineage (NCBI taxonomy): Eukaryota > Metazoa > Chordata > Mammalia > Primates > Hominidae > Pan > Pan paniscus. Next base: position 162,249,172 of record NC_073254.2, on the reverse strand, counting down.
TTTCCTCCATATAAAGTAATCCCTTGTCCTTAGGATCCATGACTCAGTCCTCATTCACTCCTCCACACCAGCGGGCATAGTGCAGAGCTCTGAGTGGTTCCTGAAGACAGTTTTGTTGCCTTGATTCATATAACCTCCACTTAAAATTGTAGAAACATATTTCTGAAAGAGACTTAAAGGTGATTTAATCTAGGCTTTATCAACAAAGAAATTAAAAGTTAGATTTAATAGTGATTGAATAGAAGACCTACAAAATTAGAGACAAACTGGTACTAAAAGTCCAGATAACTGACTTCAAATCCAAGTGAATGAATTTCCCATTCATTTCTCATGGCCACACTTCATCATCCAAGAGTCGAAATGCATTTGGCTTCATAGTAAGTGCTACCAACTTTTTGTTCTTGAGGGATAACTCTTACAAGCCCAGCATAAGGATAGGTCATTCTAATTCAATTCGACTGGAGTATAAACTCCAAAGGCAGAGTTTATGCCTTTCTCTTATCTTTCTTCCTCACCTCTGGCTCACTTAGCAGTCTACCAGGAACATGTGGGACACAAATAAAACATCTGTTCAGCCGCCTTCTCCCTTCCCCAAATCTCTATGTATGACTGATGTCTGGGTATCAGTTCCCCCAACAAGAGAGGCATTTTGGGGACTGAATTTTGAAATCTCTAATTGAAAATCTCTGGATTAGGTGAAATTACATACAACTGCATTCAAGATTACCAAATTATTTAGCAAAGAATAATTTGGCCAATCAAAAGTATCACCCAAAGCACGTTCCTAATTAAAAAATTGAGTTCTTTCCATGCCTTGCTTTCAGGATGGAGCCATGTTTTTTAGAGAAATATATTTTAAAGATGTCTGACACATAATTGATTAACACCTATAGCTAAGAGCCTTTATGTTTTTGGTTGTCTGGCTGAAGAAAAGGGTCATACAATTTCACCATGGAAAATTAAGATGGAGAGTTATCATCACTGTCTACAAATATGCCCTTCCCCTACAGCTAAAATTAGAGAGGCACCAAGTTCTTGCAGGACTGTTATTCATGAGGAAATTATCTTTTCCAGAAGAGAAAGAGTCATCCAAGGGAAATTATGACATTATAAACAGAGAGAGGAGCAAAAAAGAGCTTTTTAAAAAAAAGTCAGAATGAATGCCCTTGGCAGTGAAAGTTAAATGCTGTTATATGCTGTTCCAAGTAGACTCACTCAGCTATCGTGCTTACTACATAACACACTGGGCCATGTTTTTAGGGACATTATTTAATTAATCCTCAGAATTACTCCATGAGTAGATATTGCTCTTATCCCCATTGTACAGATGAGTAGGCTAAAATCATGCTAATGGAAAGTGATGAAACTAGCTTTTAAACCTAGATCTTGTCTGACTCGTAAGGGAGTATTTTAATCCATATGCTTTGCTACCACACCCAACAGAAATAACAGCAGGCTCTAGAAATGACATACAGTGCAAAATATATAGTCTGACATTAGATAGATTTTGATCTGGATTCTGTTTTTACTACTTATTAGCAAATGTGATATGGTACAATCTACTTAACTTTTCCGAACCTCTGTTTGCCCATCTGTAAACTAATGGTAATAAAACATAACATGGGCTGGGCACGGTGGCTCATGCCTATAATCCCAGCACTTTGGGAGGCCTGGAGGGGCAGATTGCCAGAGTCCTGGAGTTTGAGACCAGCCTGGGTAATATGGCAAAACCCCGTCTCTACTAAAAATACAAAAAATTATCCAGGAGTGGTGGCTCGTGCCTGTAGTCCCAGCTACTTGGGAGGCTGAGGTAGGAGGATTGCAGTGGGCCATGATTGCTCCAGTCTGGGTGACCCAGAGAGACTCTCTCTCAATAATAATAACATCAACAACAACATGTAGTTTTGTTGCTAGGGTTAAATGAGAATAGTAAAACTTCTGGCATATAGCACTTACTCAACAGCTTTGTTCACTGCCCTTGAGTAGTTCTTATTTTAAAACAGACAGCAGCTTACAGTTTTATTCTAATCTGAAAATGTGAAGCACAGGGACCTGCTGAGAATCTATGGAGGAAGAAAAAGACAAGGATATGGTCCTTGGACAGGCAGAGCTTTGCTGCCTCCTGCTTCCCATGATCATGGGAAAGTGGACTTGCACTGTATGATATCCATGCTGTCTCCACTGTCATTTTATAATGAAACATGAAAGCAGCAGCTCTGAATCCTAATGGCAGGCATTATTAGCATTGGAGGTGTGTGGAAAACAGGTATGTTTAGAGTCTGTTACCATATCAACAACAACACCAGCAGCAATAATAATAATAATTTAAAATAAACAGTTGTGAAGCCCCTGACGCATGTGCTTAGTGGCTGACAGGACAGGAAAGAAATCTTATTTTTGTAGTTCAGAGCATGGTGCAAATCAGTACATTTGTGTGGGCACCACAGTGTCCACACCTTTTTCTGACTCCGCTCCCTTTTCTTTTTTTTTTTTTTTTTTTTTTGAGACGGAGTCTCACTCTGTTGCCAGGCTGGAGAGCAGTGGTGCGATCTCGGCTCACTGCAACCTTCGCCTCCTGGGTTCAAGCGATTATCGTGCCTCAGCCTTCTGAGTAGTTGGGATTACAGGTAAGCGCCACCACACCCCGCTAATTTTTGTATTTTTAGTAGAGATGGGGTTTCACCATGTTGACCAGGATGGTCTTGATCTCCCAGCCTCGTGATCCACCTGCCTCGGCCTCCCAAAGTGCTGGGATTACAGGCGTGAGCCACCGCACCCAGCCCCACTCCCTTTTCTTTCTGCTCCCCAGTGGTGCACTTCTTCCTCTAGGTTTCAGCTGACAATTGAATTGTTCCATGTAGTTTTCCTTTTGATGATGAAGTGGATGGAAGAGTGGGCCATAGATGCTTCAGGTCCTATGTGTATCCAGGAGTGACAGAAACTGGTTCTTCCTGGAATCTTCTGCATTAAACAGCTTCAAGACACAGCTTGCCCATCATAACATCCCTAATCCTTCATTATGTCAACAAGACCCCCAGGTCTATTATTTCACTTATTAAAGAGTGACAAGATGGTCCTTTTTGTTTGACCTAGCTTGGTGTGGGTAACAGCTTCAGGAAGAGGGTAGAGAAACTCCCTGAAATATGAGGAATAGAAAATACAATTTGTCACCACCCATTTGTATATAATTTTATAGTTTACGAAGGAATTTTACAATCTGAAAATGAATTCCCTGAAAACACAGACCTCATAAAATTCCTATTGAAAATACAGAAATGGAAATAGATAGTGGTAATAAAATGTACAACTTTGTTTTTATAACTTTTCATTAAACCACTTGTGCTGTTTTATGCATTTTTAAAAAGTCATTGTATGTCATGAAATTAAGACAGTTGTATACTACTTAGTTATCTGCTACGTTTCTCAAAATTGAAAATAAAAATTGTATATATCTTTGACTAATCATCAGAGAAATGCAAGTTAAAACCAGAGTGAGTATTGCCACACACCAGTTCGAATGGCTGTGGTTAAAAACAAAGATAAATGTTGGTGAGGATGTGGAGTGAAGGGAACCCTAGTACATTGTTGGTGGGAATGTAAATTAGTACAGCCATTATGGAAAACAGTATGGAAGTTCCTCAGAAAGCTAAAAGTAGAAATGCCATATAATCCAGCAATCCTACTCCTGGGTATATATCCAACAGAATTAAAATCGGTATGTTAAAGAGGTGTCTGCACTCCCATGTTTATTGAAGTGTTTTTCACAATAGCCAAGATGTGGAATCAGCCTAGATGTGCATCAATGGATAAATATGAATGTGTTATGTGTACACAATGTAATACTATTCAGCGTTAAAAAGGAAATTCTGTCATTTCCAACAACAGGAATAAACCTGGCTGATATTATGCTAAGTGAAATAAGCCAGATACGGAAAGACAAATACTACTTTATGTTATTTATATATAGAATCTAGAAATGTTCAGCTCAGAGAAGCGGAGTAGAATGGCAGAGACTGCAGTGGTGTGGTGCTGGAGGGGGGAATGGGGAGATGTTGGTCAAAGGGGACAGTTGCAGTTAGATAAGAGGAATAAGTTTTCGAGGCCTATCGCACAGCATAATGGATATAATTAATAATGCATTGTATTGAAAATTGCTAAGAGAGTAGATTTTAAATGTTTGCATCTCAAAAAAATGATAAAGTATGTGAGGTAATGCATTTGTTAATTAGCTAGATTTAATCATCCACAATGTGTACCTTTATCAAAATATTACGTTGTACTCCACAAATATATACAATTATAATTTGTCAATTGAAAATAAGATTTTAAAAAGACAAAAAAAAGATAGAATGTACCTTTTCAAACCCTCAAGAGGTACTATTTATGAATAGAGACGTTTCCTGAATATATTTTAAGAAAGTTATTTACTAAGGCTTGGCAGCTGCACAGAATCAGCCAGAATGTAAACTACGAATGGCAGGAGTTTTATCTGGTTTTGTCCACTGTTGTATCCCAGCTCCTGGTACAGCAGGCACTTAAATTTTTGTGGAATTAACTGGGTAATAATTTATAACTTTGGTGCTTCTGTGCTATAACAATCTCTGTCTATCTTTAACCACCTATCTCTATTTATTCCTCTATCCTGGTCATCCAATCCTTTCCCTCTCCACCCTTCTTCCCTGTCTTTACTTTTTCTCTCTTCCCATCATTGCCTCATGTTATTAGAATCCTCATCACACACACACACACACACACACACACACACACACACACACACACAGAGACATCTTCACAGTATTCTTTACATCTGCTGAACACATAAAAAATGTAAGTCATGCTGTCCTTAACCATTTTATAGAATTTGGATGTCTATAGGCCAGTTGATTTCAATGTACATGTAACTGGTGATATTATAGAATATCTTCTTCAAAGAGTATAACATTATAGGCAAACATATCTATTATGAGCCAGAGAAAGTCAAGTTTGGTAAGATGATTGTATTAGTTCATTTTCATGCCGCCGATAAAGACATACCTGAGACTGGGTAATTTATAAAGAAAAAGAAGTTTAATGGACTCACAGTTCCACATGGCTAGGGAGGTCTCACAACCATGGTGGAAGGTGAAAGACAAGTCTTGCATAGCAGCAGACAAGAGAGAATGAGAGCCAAGCAAAAATCTTATAAAACCATCAGAGCTTGTGAGACTTATTCACTACCATGAGAACAGTATGGGGGAAAACGCCCCCATGATTCAATCGTCTCCCACCGGGTCCCTCCCACAACATGTGGGAATTATGGAGCTACAATTCAAGATGAGGTTTAGGTGAGGACCCAGCCAAACCATATCAATGATGTTTCTTGTTATTCCTCTATAACTTGTACACTTGTCTAAGGTGTTTGCAGTGAATTGAATGTTAGGCAAAGCCATGGTGAGTTTTGGAATCTGAGGGTGCCCTAGGATAGCCTGTCGCTTACGTACAGTTTTCTGACAATGTGAGAAGTAAGCCAGGAAACACAGCTGTTACACATATATAATTTTTTTCTACCTAAAAACTCTCATTTCTACCCAAATGAGTAAGATAAAATCTGAAGCAGAGTTGCTTCTTAATTTGTTTTTAATTTAGCAAACATTCCATTTAAAAACAACCTTTTGAAACCTTTGTTTCCCTTATGTCACCCACTATTGAGTGGTAAGGAAAGGATTTAGAAATGGCATTTTCTAGCCAATGCATTTTATTCATACTGCATGATAGCAGCTCTTCTCAACTGGTGTAGGTCACCTGTGTGCCAGGAGATACTGACCCTTCAGCTGTCAGGTAGATGGAGCCCTAGGGATGGTCATTTCTGACCAAAGAAGGCATGTTTGAAGCTCCTTAGGTAGTAGCTGGTGGCACAAGGTCCAATGGTGTGTCTTGCTATCCCTGCAGGTGACAAGCATGCTGAGCCACATCTAGCACTACCTCTCCTCAGTGAAGTGACTGGGGAAGCCAAATTGATGATCCACCACCTGGACAACTTCTTGAGCAACTGGTCTCAGAGAATGCCATTTTACCCATCGTGTTCCGACACTAGGGGAGCCACGGGAAGAGTTTGTGGCCAAGGAAAAGGCCCATAGACCGAGGTGAGCTGGTCTAAGGAAGCTTGGCCGGGTCCACTGGCAGTAGCAGCACCAGGGGGTGACTCCAAACTTATGTTTTCACAGATCATATGAAATTTTCATATGACATTTACTATTGAAAGAAGAGCGAGAAGCATTCGTTTTTTGAATATAATTTCAAAAGTTATAAATTTGGGAATGGTTAAAACATGAGGTTGTAATATTTTCGTCACTTCATTTTGTGAACAAAGTATCTCTTCGTGGGAGGTTAAGAATTTCATGTCGCTATTTCAAACTAACTTTAAAAAGATGTATTCACAAAATCAAGCTTAAGTTTCCCATTAACCCATTCAAAAAATGTAATTTTGAGGTTATATCTAAATTCAACATTTAATATCATCTCTAATAATTTGGGCTTTTATGATAGTTAAGTAATGTAAAGATAATTTCAGAAAGCCCCATATAAACATCCCCAAACTACTTGTAGCTTATCTTGGTGTACTATATAAACACTATAATTGTCTATTTTGCCATTATTTGAAAAAGATTGGGAAGTAATTCCTTATAGAGTACATTTAACCAGCAGATATAAAGTAATAATAATAATAAGAGGAATAGGCTGGGCACGGTGGCTCATGCCTGTAATCCCAGCACTTTGGGAGGTTGAGGCAGGCAGATTGCCTGAGGTCAGGAGTTCGAGACCAGCCTGGCCAAAATGGTGAAACCCTGTCTCTACTAAAAAATACAAAAATTAGCTGGGCATGGTGGCAGGCACCTTAATCCCAGCTACTCGGGAGGCAGAGCCAGGAGAATCGTTAGAACCTGGGAGGCAGAGGTTGCAGTGAGCCGAGATCGAGCCGTTGCACTCAAGCCTCGGGGACAAGAGCGAGACTTCTCTCAAAAAAAAAAAAAAAAAAAAAAAAAGAGGAATATGAATACGAACAAAATCTTAGGTACTTTGTATCTTAGATCACTTAAGTGAAGCATTGGAGACCTCACTAGGACTCAGAGAGTTACCCATGCCAACAAATCAATGTTTTTGTGGTTGTTGAAAGGTTGAATTGTGGTCTGATAGATGTCTACAGCCACAGTGAGAAAGCTGTTCTGGGATTCATTCATCATCATCAGCCAAATTGCAATTTGTTTTGTATTTCTCCATATCTCTCAATCCCTTTCCTGCTTCATTTATGCAATAGAGAAGACTGATACTGCAGGAAAATAGGCTAGTAAAATGAACAGCTCACACAAAAAGAAAGGGATATGGTTCTTACTTATATAAAAAAGGCACATGAACTCTCTCACAAGAGAAATGCAAATTAAAACTCTACTGAGATACAATTTCTCACCTATTACCCTGGGAAAAATTATAGAGGTATGACAATCTAGATGGTTGGGATATTGTTACAGCAAAAGACTGAAAACACCTCAAATTGTCATCAAGAGACTGGTTGAATAAAATATAAACCACAATGGAATATTACAGAGATGTAAAAAAGGAATGGGTAATATCTATATATACTACTATGGGACAGTCTCCAAGATTTAAGTCCAAAAAGCAAGATAAAATGTGTTTAGAATGCTATTATTTATCAAAAAGAAAATGTATGTAAACCAAGTAAGGTTTATCCTTCCTTTGTTCTTTTTGTAATATAAAATATGTATATTTTGTAATATAGTATCTTATTATATTTTGTAAAATAATATCTTATATTACAAAAAGAACAAAGGAAGGATAAATCTTATTTTAGTTAGCAATACGTGAAGAGGGGAACTCAGGTAGAAGGGACAGGGATGGGAGCTAGAGTTCTTTGACTGTATCTTCTACTTGTAGATTTGTCTTTTGAAACATACATGTTATTTAACATAATTATTTTAAAAGTTTAAAATTTTAAAAATTTCTAAATATTAAAAATAATTTTTTAAATGAACCTATTTTGTACCAGTTGGTGGCACAACCACACCAAGTGGAATTATTTCCAATGATTTTAAAACACAGAAGTTTGTATAGTTTCAGTGGGGTATACAGAGAACAAAAAAGCTACTAAATATTTAGTTCTTTCAGCAATTATGTTATTAGTGGTAATAATGTTATTATTCTAGAGTGTTCTGTGACTCAAGTGTACTAAATCAAATGAACAGTTATGTAATACTCAAATTTTAGTGTCACCATTGTCATTGAAAACCAGGACACTTCGCATCAGATGAAAGAAAAATTCTGTAATTGTAAGACAGTTGAGGGTATGCAGAAACAACACAGTTCTGAATTTGCATTGAATGTATCAAAATTAATTTATATTTTATAGCTCTGTCCACTGAAAAGGCCTAGAAATGATCAGGAGTAATCATAATACCCCTAAGGAATGGATTCCGGTTCCTAAATCATATTTCCCACTAAAAGAAACATGTCTTAGAGATATGTATAATTCTGAGGTCTGAGGTAGGAATTGTATGAGATGAGCTTGGAATCTGTTATCATATGAGATGGCAATGAACTTATCAAAGACTATAATTGCATCAAAATGACTCAGGATCCAATCTAACATGGTCCTACCAACCAAAGATGTGACATCTATAAAGACAACAATACAATAGATGAAAACATATCATTTATGCTCATATTCATGAGTTCTAGTAATTTTGAAAATAACAACCACCACCTAAGACTTGTCATGAGAGGATGTCTTCTTAGAGCCGTGCTGCTGACTGCACCTCTTCCTACCCAGTCCTTTTCCTCCACAGGCATCGGAACTGCACTGCAGACCGAACTCTCCTCCTCTTCTATTCTCTTCCCTTAACCCTTCGTAAGCATTTCCCCCAATATCTCTCTTGCACTTCTAATCCCATTTTGGCATCTGTTTCTCTGAGGTCTAAAACTAACACACCCCCATCAGCACATTAGTAACAATCAGAACATCAGATATAGTAACTGTTTTCTTAGGCGATAGAAAAAGTCTGGCTTTGAGAGATAGGATAAGAAAACAAATTGCTGGAGAAGCTAAAGGAAGTCATCTTTTAATGGATTCAGGAAAGAGACCTTCAACTCTGGATAAGAACAGTGTTTCAGGAGATGTCCAGCCCTGAAGGAGTGAGTTTGAAAAGAAAGAATTAGACTTATGAGTTCCAGAGAAGAGTGTTCTAGATGAGTTTCTGGCAGGGATTTGGGCCTAAGGTGGGAGGCACTTGAGAGATGTTGCAGAAAAGGAAAAGACTTCAAGGTTTGTCTCAGGTAGAGTTTCAGTCTCATTATAGACACTAAAAGTAAACTCTTTACTTCTCAGTCTGGTGTGGGACCTGTTCTAAACTTTACTTCTCCTCTGACTGCCTGCAATTGAGGAGCTTTACTCTCCACTATAGAGATAATAGTTTGTTCTTCCTTCTCATCTTCCACTGTCCTAACCCAGAGCCAACCTTGAACTAAGCCTATCATATAACACTTTGTTTGCATATCTGCTTTTTCAACCAGACTTTGAACTTCACTACATCTCCAGGCTTCAACATAGTACAAGGTATACAGCAGAAACCCAATAAAGAAACAAACATATACTAAATTGAAGGCAATACAGGACATTAAAATACATCGCTTTCAGGGGCAGAAGTCCTCAATATTCCTAGAAACATTTATCTAGTAAGAGAGTCTGAATAAAAGGGGGGAGTCACACAGTCACGTACAGTAAACCCTTCTCTTGAAGGATCATAAATCAGAATAACAAAATAAAAGCTCTGAGAAGTCCTGTATTAAAAAATTTAAATTCATTTAGTCTGAAATTTTGCAGAGTTTACTGTATTCCTATTTACATGGAACTATGAATTTATAAGGTGGCAGTGAGTGGTGGTCTCTTTTTTGATATGGTAATTTTCAGGAATAAAATGGCTTTTATACTGACAATAGTGCTATTAATCTTCAACTTTCTCATAATGATCCTCTGACTGCTCTGTCATATTTTATTGATCATAGTTTTTACAAAATCTTAATTTGTTCCTATGAACTATTCTCTTATAGATGTGTTTCATAAAAGAACAGGGTATTATTTGCAAGATTAAATTTGTGTTAGAAGAATACCAAGATGGGAGCTGGGTCTTCTCAGTGAATTAAACAGGAGAGTTTACAATCATCATTTAAAGTCACATGAGAAAGTTTTCATCTAGTATGTTGTAATAATTCTTTTTAGAAATCTATTACGTTTTTGTTAGTATTCAGGAAGGAAAATTAACTTGAGAACTTGACACACACACAAAATAGCTTCAGCACAATTTTTAATAACACACTGGTGTCTTTGAATATATGTACTTGTCATTCCTGTTTAACAGCACAATATTAGACAGAATTGAGCCCATAACTATACTTTACTTCCAAGTAAACTAGTATAGCAATAATTTTTAATGGTTGAATAATATTTTATAAACAAGTGTTCACAAGAGTAAGTGTTCTATAATTTCTTCATCCACTCCCCTATTAGTGGGTATTAACATTTTGCTTGTTTTCTTGCCACTAAAACATGGTTGAAATAAACAGTTTTATACATCTGTTAGTGCTTATATTTCATTGGGACAGAGTCCCACAAGAGAGATGGCTAGGTCAAGAATATATTTATTTTTAATTTTAGTGTATTTTGCTAGATTGCTTTCCAAGAAGTTGTAACGCATCACATTAACATTGAAAGTATGAAAGTAATCTTTATAATTCATTTTAACAACAATGGGGTGTTGTAGCTCATTGTTAAATTTTACTAGCCTGATGGGTACAAAGTGATCTTTCTGGGTTTTTTAGCTTTATTTTTTTTTCAAACAAGCATTTCTTTTAAGTGTTTCTTGCCCATTTAGATTAACTCCTCTGTGGTTTATGTACTCCTAGGTTATGCTATTGGATATTCTATTGAGCTGTCATTTTCTTGTCAATTTTAATAGCTCCTTGTATGACTATACATTAATGCTTTAACATCCACATTACAAATATTCTCCATCATTATAATCACCTCTTGATTTTATTTGTAACAGTTTTGTTATATAAAAGCTTTTAATTTTTTTTTTTTTTTTTTTTTGAGGCAGGATCTGGCTATGTCACCCAGGCAAGAGTGCAGTGGCATGATCTCGGCTCACTGCAGCCTCAACATCCCAGGCTCAAGTGATCCTCCCATCTCAGCCTCCTGAGTAGCTGTGACCACAGGTGTGTGCCACCATGCTCAGCTAATTGTTTGTATTTTTTGTAAAGACAGGGTTTTGCCATATTGCCCAGGCTGGTGTCGAACTTCGGAGATCAAGTGATCCACCTCTTTGGTCTCCCAAAGAGTTGGATTAAAGGCACTGAGCCACTGTGCCTGGCAGAAGCTTTTAATTTTGAAATTGTTACATAATTCTGAGTTTTCAGTGTTGGTTAAAATTTTCTCCACTCCTAGATTTTCTTACAAAAGTATTCTCATTACAATTTTACATCTAAATTTTAATTGTTAATCTGAAAAAGGTATAATAATGCATTATTTTTCTTGTGTTTCTAAACTTTTGGACAGTTCATATTCAAAATTAAAGCCAGTGCTTTTAATCCAGAAATACATCACTTGAAAATGTGTTGGAAGATTTTTTTTAAGTAAAAACACTTACTAATATACTGCTTAAAAATATACTGCTTAAAATATACTAAATAAAAATATACTGCTTAAAAATATACTAAAACAATACAACTAATAAACTGCTTAAAGATAAGCTGATTCTGTGTTTCCTAACTCTCTGGACTTCTTGTAAGATGTAACCTGAAATACTTTCTCTAATAGAAAAATTGAATCGAATGTGGTCCATTTATTTTTAGTGTGATGAGAGGTATTCCTATTTTGTTAGTTTCTTTGTTTGTTTGTTTTTTGTAATTTCAACCTTTATTTTAGATTCAGGGGATACATATGCCGGTTTGCTACATGGATATTGTGTGATGCTGAGGTTTGGAGTACAATTGAGCTCATCACCCAGGAAGTGACTATAGTACCCAGAAGTTTTTCAACCCTTGTCTGCCTCCTTCTCCCACCTCTAATATTCCCCAGAATCTATTGTTGCCTTTTTTATGTCCATGAGTACCCAATGTTTTGCTCTGTCTTGTAAATAAGAACATGTGGTATTTGGTTTTCTGTTCCTGAGTTAATTTGTCTAGGATAATGGCCTCCAGCTGCATCAATGTTGTTGCAAAAGACATGATTTCATTCTTTTTTATTGCTGTGTAGTATTCCATGATGTAGATACAGCACATTTTCTTTACCCAGTCCACCACTGATGGGCATGTAGGTTGATTCTATGTCTTTGCTATTGTGAATAGTGCTGTGACGAAAATGTGAGTGCATCTGCCTTTTTGGTGGAACAATTTCTTTTCTTTTGGATATACACTCAGTAATGGGATTGCTGGGTTGAATAGTATAAATTGGTGCAAAAGTAATTGCATGTTTTGCCATTGAAAATCATGGCAAAACCCTGAATTACTTTTGCACCAACCTGATAGTTCCAAGTTCTTTGAGAAATCTCTGAACTGCTTTCCTCAGTGACTGAACTAGTGTGCATTCCCACCAGCAGTGTATAAGTATTACCTTCTCTACACAGCCTTACCAGTATCTATTATTTTTCAACTTTTTAGTAATAGCCATTCTGACCAGTGTGAGATGATATCTCATTGTGGTTTTAATTTGCATTTCTCTGATGATTAGTGATGTTGATTTCTTTTAATGCTTTTTGGCCACTTGTATGTCTTCTCTTGAGAAATGTTTGTTCATGTGATGAACTCTGATGGAATGCACTATTTATAAATTTCTCTATGTGTTTAATTAAATATTTTGTTTTTTGCATTTGGGGGCTATGTTTTTAAACACACACAAGTTCAACTTTGTTATATTTTCCTATGAATTTTTTGTTAGCAGTATATAAGTAATCCTTTTGCTTATATTTTATACATGGCATGCATATTTTATACATGATTGTGTTAGGCCATTCTAGCATTGCTATAAAAGAATACTCAAGATGGGGTAATTTATAAAGAAAAGAGGTTTAATTGGCTCTCAGTTCTGCAGGCTGTACAAGAAGTGTGGCACCAGCATCTGCTTCTGGTAAGGGCCTAAGGGAGATTTTACTCATGACAGAAGGCAAAGGAGGAGCAGACACATTCACATGGCAAGAGCAGGAGTGAGAGAGGGAGCAAGAGCAACAACTGGCTCTTGAGAGAACTCATTACTGTACGGATGGAACCAAGCCATTCATGAAGGATCCACTCTCTTGACCCAAACACCTCCCACCAGGCCCCATCTCCAACACTGGGGATTACATTTCAACATGAGATTTGGATTATTCTTGATGTATTCCTTCTTTCTTTACTTTAAGTTTATTACTTATCTTACATGATTTTCTCAAATCTTTGTTTATTATTTCTGTGGGTTGATCAAATTTGTATTCAATTTATGTTTTTAATGACCTTGTTTTGGAATTTCTGATGATGTAATTTTACATTTCATCAATGTCTGACTTTTCTTTCTTTGCTCACATGATCAATCATAAATAACCCAAGCATGTCCCCCTAAATTTCAGTTTACCATTTAATATGCTCTAATTTTTCCTTATTTTTCTGCCATCCCAATATCATAAGAATGTTAGAAAACTTTCACCATCCTTTTCCTATAACTTTTCTTCCTACCCCCACGAGAACTTTAGAATGTTTTACTTCATCTTCTCTTTGTCCACTCCACCCTAACTTATATCAAGAAGTTAGGGAGTTGTGCCATATTTTTATCCTCTGTAACAGTTTTTTCAGATAGGTATTATATGTTACCTGAAGATTACATATAATTTGCCAAGAAAAACATTGTTGTCTGGTGTTTTTCAGGACTTTTTCTTTCTCTTTTCTTTGTTAATGATAAGTGGATTTAAAAATACAAATTTAGTTTTTTAAAGTTAAATTAATATTTTTCCAATAAATTATTTAAGTGTTATCTAAGTATTAAAATTTACCAAAGATAAAATTATTCATGTATTCTTCTGTGGTTAAAAAAATCTCTATTATAAATATAATGCCCACTTTTCACCAATCACTTTTATCAGAGGTTTGTTCATCTTCATAGACAACGTTTGGGGTTTGCATTTGTTGGTTGGTCCTATATATTTTGTTTTGTTTACTTTCTTTTTCTCTTGTCAATATTTTCTTTCTCCTACATTTAGGTTTGTTTTGTTTCTTAACTATGAGTTGTTGATTACTCATTGTTTTCATCCTTTTACTATGGACACTTTTGTAGCTGCAGGTTACATTTTTTTAATATAGTATGGTCATCATTGTTATGTTCTAGTTTCTAATGTACGTTATAATTTTTTCTTAGAGTCAAAATAATCTGGAAGAGGGTTTTGATACTGATATATATTAAATATATATAAATGATTATATTATTTGATAAAACTTACTGTGAATTATTAAGTGTTCAATATTTATATATATTCCATGTGTGTTTGTAAAGACTGTGTACCCTCAATTACTGGGTGCAGAGTTGTGCATCTGTTCATTAGATAAAGCTTATAAATCATATTTTTCAAATAACATAGGTTCATATCAATTAATTACTAGAAGAGGTAGGCTAAAATGTCCAACTCTGATGGAATTTCTCTATGTGTTTAAATATTTTGTTTTTGCATTTGGGGGCTATGTTTTTAAGCTCATACAAGTTCATCTTTGTCGTATTTTCCTATAAATTTTTCCTGTTAGCAATATATAAGTAATCCTTTTGCTTATCATTATGCTGCTGGAATGTATATTTTATTAATAAGGCTTTATTATTTATTTATTTATTTATTTATTTATTTATTTTTGAGACAGAGCCTCACTCTGTCACCCAGGCTAGAGTGCAGTGGCACGATCTCAGCTCACTGCAAGCTCCACCTCCCGGGTTCATGCCATTCTCCCACCTCAGCCTCCCAAGTAGCTGGGACTACAGGTGCCCGCCACCACGCCTGGCTAATTTTTTTTGTATTTTTAGTAGAGACGGGGTTTCACCATATTAGCCAGGATGGTCTTGATCTCCTGACCCCATGATCTGCCTGCCTTGGCCTCCCAAAGTGTTGGGATTACAGGCGTGAGCCACTGCACCCGGCCAATAAGGCTTCAATAGCTTTGCTTGGTAGTCTTTTTTTTAGTCTATCATTCTCTATCTCTTTATTATATTCAATGTATTTTGATGTGTCTCTTATAAACATTGCAAGGATTTGTTAAAAATCTTATCAAACAGGAATGACTTTCACTTTTACCCATACAAAACATAAAGCTAAAAGATTGGACAAAATATGTGAAGCAATGATTTCCAGACAGTGGACTTTGGACATTGACAGTGCAAGCCTTTAATCCCTAACAGAAGAGAATCTCACAAGACGACTCTCACTTCATGCTAGCTCTGTGCCTGGAGAAAATTTTCTGAGCACAAAGAGGTAGAATGCAACCAGAAAGAAAACTGTGGCCCTACTGAACTGAGGAAGAAGAGGTCAGAGTTCTGGAATCAGAAAGAGTAAGTAGGAAGGGTGCTGCACCTAAGGACTCCAGATCCTTGGTTTGGGACTGGGCCTCACACATGTAATGTGAGGCTCTTGAGACTGAGGAGGACTGCTGTTCGGTCAGGATCAGAAGGAATATGCTAGAGTTCAAGCCACCATGCAAGATCCGTGAGCAACTCCTTAGGTGAATTGTGAAAGACAGCCAGGTATACTCTTTGCTATTGCAAATGGTCACACTTTCACTTCTATCCAAGACTTACTGTTAATTTTACCTTTCCCCTCTGTTTTCATTATGCTTGTGGGTTTTTTCCTGAACCTTTTTCACTCTGTCAAGATGTATGCCAGGGCTCTCTGGGACCATTATCCAAATAAAACATAAAAATATTTCTTTGCCAATTTTTCTTAAAAGGAATTGATCTGTAGTGTCATTAAAAATATAAAATTGATTTGAGGGTAGATATAAGACCCAAATATCATTAACCAGGTATTTAAATAGGAATTATTTAACTAGATAAACTCCTTGTCAATGCATATTGTCAAGTTTTAAAAAATGTTACTCAGAGACTAATGCAATCAACTCACTAGTTCTGGAATAGGGTAAAGACTAGAGGCAAAGAACAGTTCATGAGAATTAATAGTGTAGGTAGCCATCTACAAAATGTTACTGACTGGCCTGCCATAGGCTCTGTCATAGTGTGGCCGACTGCCACGGTTACTACTTGAGACCGTCATTATAGCAGTTACTGTTGTTACTGCCTGAGACCGTCATTACAAACTGAACGAAGGGACGAACTTAGAAATTATGACAAAAAACAAAAGAAACTGTTTTAAAGGAAGGGAAGCCGGGGAAGAAGAAGAGAGCTCCCTGCTTCCAGTGAGCAAAGGCACCCCTGAGCTTCCACAGCCCCTCCTATTTATTGAGTAACAAAAGCGAGGAGAAGGAGGTAACAACTGGTCAGCTGCTTAATTGATCACATGTTCATATTGTTACTAACAGGCTTCAGATGTACCTAATCACAAGAAACACTGCGCTTGGGGCATGACTGCCCTCAGCATTCCTTCTGGATGGCAGATGCAGTTTTGTCAGTCAAAATTCTGCATTTATGAGAAACAGTTTTGTTGCTTACTCATATAGCCTCCAGTGGTATACTGAGTTGATCACGACCCTCATTCTTTCGGCCTGTAACATCATAGGACCAAGATTTATGCTTAGAAAATTCCTTCCAGTCTTGACGTCTACAGACATCATGTTCTTCATGTCTCTGGAAATTCTTTTTTTTTTTTTTTTTTTTTTTTGAGACAGAGTCTCACTCTGTCGCCCAGGCTGGAGTGCAGTGGCATGATCTCAGCTCATTGTAAGCTCTGCCTCCCAGGTTTACGCCATTCTTCTGCCTCAGCCTCCCAACTAGCTGGGACTATGGGCGTCCACCACCACACCTGGTTAATTTTTTGTATTTTTAGTAGAGACGGGGTTTCACCGTGTTAGCCAGGATGGTCTCGATCTCCTGACCTCGTGATCCACCTTCCTCAGCCTCCCAAAGTGCTAGGATTATAGGCTTGAGCCACCGCGCCTGGCCTGGAAGTTCTTTTTTTCTGTTTTTTTGGAGACAGAGTCTCATTCTGTCCTCCAGGCTGGAGTGCAGTGGTGCAATCTCGGCTCACTGCAACCTCTGCCTTCCAGGTTCAAGCGATTCTCACGCCTCAGCCTCGTGAGTAGCTGGGACTATAGGCGTGCGCCACCAGGACCCGCTAATTTTTAGCAGAGAGAGGGTTTCACCATGTGGGCCAGGCTGATCTCGAACTCCTGGCCTCAAATGATCTGCCTGCCTCGACCTCCCAAAGTGCTGGGATTACAGGTGTGAGCCACCACGCCCAGCCAAAATGGGATGCCATGTTGCATAGGCCAGGAAATGAACCTGGACCTCCTGCATGGCAGGTGAAAATTCTACCACTGAATCACCCATGCACCTATGGAAGTTCTTTCACAATACCTCTCGAAGGGGTAGTATTTAAGTGGGATCAGCTCTTTCCACAGGAATAATCAATAATTTCAGTGGTTCTCTTAAGGTCCAAGGGGCTTCCATCTATAGTCTGATTTGATTTGGCAACATCAGATGTGTTGAATGGCACTGAGTAGACACTCACATCTTACCACTTGTACTATGAAGCAACAGTGATTCCGAGATACCAGGTGACTGTTTTTTTTTTTTTGGCTTGTAAGCACCAGTGTCTTACTCTTTCCACTTCTCCTTGCTGCTTTCCTAGCAACAGTTCCCAGCAGCAAGAGCTTCTGTGAGCTTTACTATTTGGTCAGGCACTAGTCTGTAGAAGAGAGGTGGGGCAGATCAGAGCCAAAGTCCCTAGCTCAAAAATTTCTCTTCAACATTATTTTGGGGTGGCACCAAGAATGATAGGCGTTCCCAAAGCCACATTTTGCTATAGCTTCTCCTCTGCTCTTCCTATGGAGTTTTCATAGTGAACCTGACCTCATTTACTCCCTTTTTTTCCATCCTCAGGCTTCCTTCTCACTCCTCTCCTCAGGCATACAGTAACCCCTACTCTATCACTTTACTCATTACCCATTCACACGAGAACTGCACTGACCAACATGGTAGCCACTAGCCACATGCAACGATTTAAATTTAAATGAGTTAAAACGAAATTTAAAATTCAGTCACTCGGTTGTTCTAGCCCCATTTCAAGTGCTCAATAGACACATGAGGCTAGTGGACTAAGAAAGTAGATGCACAAATATAGAACATTTCCATCATCACAGAAACTTCTATTTGTTGAACAGAGTTGCACTAAAGTATAAATGACTAATAATAGCTTAAAATACTTTTCCTTCTGGGAGAACTATATTTAACTGAATTCTTTTACTAAATGGATCCAGCTCTGATATTAGCCTTTGTTTAAGAGAAGGTTTATAAGCATCCAGCCTCTCCGCTGCCCCAGAAAGCTTAACACCTAGACCAGAGGTGCTCAGATCTATTTGCACGTAGGATCACCTGGGAAACGCAATCAGACTCTCAGAAGGGAGCGGGGCAGGACACTTTAGTTTTTAAAGTCCAGGTGATTCTAATATTCAGTTGGCATTGAGAACCACAGACCTAAGCTGTTACTTGGGATGGCTAGGTCTCTGATGGTGATAATTTTGCTTTAGGTGGAAAGTAATCCATCAGCCTGGCTTGTTACTTCCCAGAGCCACATTTACTATTGCATTCTGATTTTTGCTTGGGCTCCTTTGGCCCCAGAAACTTGCTTTGCTTTTCTTTAACTCGCAGCAATTGATTTTGTTAGAGTTTCTGTCTAACTGACTAATATATTTAATACTTAGTAATACTGATAAGGAGGAAGCCTCAATGATGCAGGTAATAGAGTGATAAGCAAATTTAAGCCGTAAGGCAGGAAATCATTGGTTATTTGCTTTCTGCTCTTCAAATAACCACATTCATTTCCTATTAGCCGAACTAAAAATAACAGAGTAAAGAGAAAGAATATTTTTCATATAGTTGTCAGAGGCCCGCAGAACCCAGAGCCAAGAACAATCACCGCAGACCATGCAGTGGAAGGCACTACTTTACTTACCTGGAGGAAGGAGGCACTAGGATTCAAGACACACACAGGTGTCTAGAGGCAGGACTACACAGCTTGGTCACTCCCAGCAGAACTCTATCCAGTCTGTGCTCCCGTCTCCCTCTGGTTCATTTAAAGCATCAATGTAACTACTCAAAATTCATATAACAAAGCAATATGTTCATTCAAAGCAGTATGTAACTATCAGAACAGCTTAAACCAAAAGCTATTGGGTTAGGAAAAAATGAGTTAGGGAAAATGGATTGGGGGAACGGGTTAGGGAAAAAAACCACGAGACAAACCCAAGTTTTTTTGGTCCTGTTTTTTTTGTTTGTTTGTTTGTTTTTGAGACAGGGTCTTGCTCTGTTGCAGTGGCGCAATCATGGTTCACTGCAGCTTTGACTTCCTGGGCTCAAGTGATCCTCCCACCTCAGCCTCCTGAACAGCTGGGACTACAGGCATATGTCACCACACCCAGCTCATTTTTAAAACTATTTTTTTTTAGAGATGGGGTCTTGCTATGCTGTCCAGGCTGGTCTCAAACAATGAGTTCAAGCAATCCTCACGACTTAGCTTCCCAAGGTGCTGGGATTACGGGTGTGAGCCACCATGCCTGGCCAGTCCTAAATCTTATACATTTTGTGGAACTCTCTTTAAGGATAGAAAAAAACATTAGGTATGAAACAAATATTTATAAAAGGTTACAAAACAAATAACATTACAGTTTTCAAAGACTTTCTCCAAATCAGAAAATCCAGAAAAAATATTTTATTTGTTAACTGCTGATACATCTTATACTACTTCTACTGTAATTTTTGCTGCACGTAACAACATTTTTTTTTTTGTAGAGATGGGGTTCTCACTATGTTGCCTAGGCTGGTCTTGAACTCCTGACCTCAAGCAATCTTCTTACCTCAGCCTCCCAAAGGAATTACAGGTGTGAGCTACTGTGCCTGGCCTATAACAACTTTTATATCACTATTTTGGCAAGAATAGTATGCAAATTCTGTCTTTCCACCATTGTGAGGGGTTAATATTATTAGCCAATATTTATAGTTACTGATAGTTTAGAAAACTTTCAGCTTCAAACTCCATTATTGATAATGCCATATATATTTTTAGAATTTTCATCAAATCTAAAAAAAACTCTAGTTCCTTTTTTATATATAAGCTGTAAGGTTTCTGGCATTTCAAGTTTTCTTGTCTATTGACTTATTTTAAATGCTAACGCCCACTAACCAGTGTGACGCTGATGTTTTTTATGGTGAATTAGGAGTGTATGTT
Source organism: Pan paniscus (assembly GCF_029289425.2). Taxonomy (NCBI): domain Eukaryota; kingdom Metazoa; phylum Chordata; class Mammalia; order Primates; family Hominidae; genus Pan; species Pan paniscus. The sequence goes on along the minus strand of NC_073254.2, from coordinate 162,228,725 downwards.
ATCTTTGTTAATGTCAGATTTCGTGCCATGTCAGCAAGAAAATTAATAAAAGCCTAAGCAAGAGCAAAGAGCATGGCCCAGCAAAGGAAGAAGTGCCCTTTGGCTGGAGCATGGTGTAAAGGGAGATCTAGAGGGGACATAACCTAGAAAGGTGTGTTAAAGCCAGGTCGGACACGAGTTGTAGTGCCAAATGCTGTTGGTGGTTGAGGATAGACTACCATGCCTCTCAGTTAAAGAATTAAGAAAACCGTTTATGGATTACTGAACACATGAAAGGAGTGTAGGGTACAGAGAATTTTCAATAGAGTCAGACAAACCTCTGGATTTTGTCTCTACCCTCACTAGCATGTGAGGCCTCCCCAACAAACAGTCATGGGAGTGACTGCAAGCTACATAAAGAGATCTCACTAAATCCAAAGTGAATGTGTCATCAACATCAACTCAACTAGCCCTTAGCTGTATTTCAAAAATGACATGTTTACTCCAACTCTACCTGGCAAGGGAGGAAACATGAGGGATCTGAAGTTGGAACAAAAAGGAGAATATTCTGAACTAATTGGATAAAATGTCTTACTTTTGCAAATTTTACAAGTACGTATGGCCATATGAAGATACTACTGGGACCCCACCTAGAGTCTTGGTGTGGCACAGGCAAAGGAGAAGTCCCAAAGCTTAAGCATCAATAACATCAATGTAAATTCTCTGCTTGGAGCCAGATGCCTGGGTTTGAAACTTAGCTGTGTAACTGTACAGAAGTTACCTAATCTTTCTGGGCCTCAGTTTCCTCATTTGTGAAGTACTAAAAATAGTATCTACCTCATAGGGTGATTGAGAGGATTGATTTATATATGCAAATAGCTAATAACAGTGCTTAGCACATATTAAAGGCTTTTTATCTTAGAACAAGCTTGTCCAATTCACGTCACGTCTCAAAGGCTGCATGTGGCCCAGGTTGGATTTGAATGCAGCCCCACACAAATTTGTAAACTTTTTTTTTTTTTTGAGACTGAGTGTCACTCTGTCACTCAGGCTGGAGTGCAGTGGCACCATCTCGGCTCATTGCAAGCTCCGCCTCCCGGGTTCACGCCATTCTCCTGCCTCAGCCTCCTGAGTAGCTGGGACTACAGGTGCTCACCACCACGCCTGGCTAATTTTTTGTATTTTTAGTATAGATGGGGTTTCACCGTGTTAGCCAGGATGGTCTCGATCTCCTGACCTCATGATCCTCCCGCCTCAGCCTCCCAAAGTGCTGGGATTACAGGCATGAGCCACCGTGCCTGGCCAAATTTGTAAACTTTCTTAAAACACTATGAGTTTTTTTGTGATTTTTTTTTTGGTTTTTTTTTAGCTCATCAGCTGTTGTTAGTGTTAGTGTATTTCATGTGTGGTTCAAGACAATTCTTCTTCCAATGTGGACCAGGGAAGCCAAAAGATTGGACACCCCTGTTTAAGAAGTATATTAACAATAGATCACATTTGTATGGCATTCTTCATTATAATATGATTCATCTGATCCTTTCAATATTTCCACAGTCTGGTTATCCTTGTTTCTATTCTTCAGATGAGAAAATCCAGGTCACAGGAGTTTAAGCAATTTGCCTCCCACTGTGTTTTAGATGTCTCTCCTTGGAGCTTTTTTGCCTGCCTCTCTTATTGCACAAATGATATGGCGACATGATAACATACGTATTTGTCCCCATCCTCCACTCAGGAATAATCACTGATGGAAAGGCCAGGGTCTTATCTGACTTCAAATCCCCAGGGCCTGTTAGTGGGCAATCAAAGCAAATGTATGCTTTATATGCCTATATTTCTTTTTTTCTTTTCTTTCTTTTTTTTTTTTTTTTTTTTTTTTTTTTTTGAGACGGAGTTTCGCTCTTGTTGTCCAGGCTGGAGTGCAGTGTTGTGATCTTGGCTCACTGCAACCTTCACGTCCCGGGTTCAAGCGATTCTCCTGCCTCAGCCTCCCAAGTAGCTGGAATTACAGGCACCCGCCACCATGCCCGGCTAATTTTTTGAATTTTTAGTAGAGATGAGGTTTTGCCATGTTGGTCAGGCTGCTGTCAAACTCCTGACCCCAGGTGATCCATCTGCCTCGGCCTCCCAAAGTGCTGGGATTACAGGCATGAGCCACCACGCCCGGCCATATGCCTATATTTCTTAAAGGACTAGTCCTTATTTCTACCACCTGACTTCATCTATAAACTCCGTGGATGTGTCTTTCAAGATATAGAAATATGATCTTCTCTAGACATGCTAATGGTAATAATTGTTTGAAATTCCCATTCTTTTCTTAAAGAATGAGGCCCTCTTTTACATTATGGGGAAAACGTGCATTTTCTGACTATATTAAAGCATGGGAACTACTTGAAATGGGGAATTAAAAAACAGTTCTTCCTTTCAACACAAGCCAGTGGAGAGAAACAGAGCATGCTGGAACTAAAGTCATCCCCACATCTTTTGTTGGCCTTCTTCTAATAACTGGAATTTCCTTTGGAAATCATTTATTATAGGTATCTACTATTCTTAGAGCACACTTATTGGCTGTAATTTCTTGCCAGCTTGCAAGTTATTTGTAATGTTTTCCACCATCAAGAATCCCTGCTGTGGTTTATTTTGAATGGACTGATTGCCTAGTTCCACTGGAAAACTTCTATGATGGAATTTATAGCTACTTGATTATGTCTTTCCACATGTTTTATGTATTTAAAGCTCCTGGGGATTAGTGCATAGAAAACACGTGGATTTGGTTTGGGCTCTGATTTTTACTCATTTTCTCTGCGGGATTCCTTCAACCTACACAGCGACCAACCTCATCTCCTCCAAATTTCAGGTTGTGCTGCAGCCTAATCAATCAGCAATCTGAATAAAAATAAAACTGGAAAGTTATCCTTTCCGATCACCAACTTTCTCAGTTCACCTTAATAATCTTTTGTAGATGCTACAAAGCTGTGGTATCTCAGCTGTGTGAGAAAGCAAAACAAAACAAATTGAACTGGGCTTTTTTAAGAGCCCAGCAGATTAGAATTTAAATGTGAAGATTTTCTTTGTCTTTTTTTTTTAAACACACTATCATCCTATTGAGAAATGATTCCAGATTTACAAACTGAATAATAATGAAATTATATAACTGCTTTTCAAACTAAGAAAACTAGGTTTGCAGACCCTAAAATTGAGCTACTATTTGCTCCAGCATTCCCATTATTGAGTATATACCCAAAGCTAAATAAATAGTTCTATCAAAAAGACACATGCACTCAAATGTTCATCAGAGCGCTATTCACGATAGGAAAGACATGGAATCAACCTAGGTGCCCAACAACAGTGGATTGGGTAAAGAAAACGTGGTATATATACACCATGGAATACTAGACAGCCATAAAAAAGAAAGAAATTATGTCCTTTGCATTGACATGGATGCAGCTGGAGCCCATTATCCTAAGCAAATTAATGCAAAAACAGAAAGGCAAATAACTACATGTTTCACTTATGAGTGGGAGCTAAATATTGATTACACGTGGACATAAAGATGGGAACAACAGATACTGAGGACTACTGGAAGGAGGACATGGGCTGAAAAACTATTGGGCATTATGCTCACTACCTGGGTGACAGGATCATTTGTACCCCAAGTCTCTGCATCATGCAATACACTCATGTAACAAACCTGCACAAACCTGAATCCAAAATAGAAGTTGCAAAAAATAAATAATAAAATTTGATTTTCTCTTTAGATCTTTCTGGTGAAAAATCCAGGTAATCAGAGTTGTCCTTGGATGAAGACATCCCCAAAATGTGTTTGATAGTTCTTCAAGGAGCAGACCTCTCCCCCTCCTTCTTTACTATTTTATTTTATATTTTATTTTATTTTATTTTTTGAGACAGTTTCACTCTGTCGCCCAGGCTGGAGTACAGTGCTGTGATCCTGGCTCATTGCCACCTCTGCCTCCTGGGTTCAAACAATTCTCGTGACTCAGCCTCCCAACGTAGCTGGGACTACAGGCATGCACCACCATGCCCAGCTAATTTGTATAATTTTAGTAGAGATGGGGTTTTACCATGTTGGCCAGGCTGGTCTCGAACTCCTGACCTCAAGCAATCCACCTGCCTCGGCCTCCCAAAGTGCTGGGATCACGGGTGTGAGCCACGGCACCCAGCCATTCTTTACTATTTTATTTTTACCTACATGTAAATTTAAGAACTTTTGTTACTTATCTGATATTTAACACTGAGATTGATAGAAACTAAGACTTTTGAGCAGATGAAAACCACTGACTGAAAATGGAAAGTTAACATGTGAAATGGAAATTAGCAAGGTAACAGCAGTAGCAAAAAAGATATAAATAATAATGGTTTCAACACTCGTTATGTCTTCACATTTTTTGAATCCTTACTAGTCTTCACTGATCCATATAAACTCCTGGAGAAGCCTAGAAATAAAGGATAGGACGACTCTACTCACACTCCTTCTTCCACTCCAATAATGGGAGACAAAGAAGAAAAGGAAAGAGAAAAATACCTTAGATAATTAGTCACAAAGGAATTGACCATTTTTTTTAGAGAAGATGAATTTCAAGGCCCCATTTCCTAGAAATTTTTTAAAAAGGAAACTTTGTTCCTTTTTAATTAATGGAAAGTTACAGCCACTTAAGGAACTTAAAGTTTAGGATGCATCATTTGGGAGAACTTTAATGAGTAGGAATGTCTTACTCATTCTTCCATGAGCTCGCTATTAATAGCTGTAATTCAAGTGCATCATAAAGGTTTAAAGGATGCTCATCCACCGGGAGATAGGTCCTATTTTTCTTGTACACTGAAACAGGTAATTAACAACCTGGAGGACATGGGGTAAAAGATACAAAACATTATTTGAAGTTTTTAATTTTTATTAAACTGCCTATCCTAGCATTCTCAACCTTTTTCATTTTCTTCAGTCATCCATCATTAGTAATTCTGAACTCCTTGCAGAACAGCTGACGGTCTCTTAGGAAGGATCTTATAGGAAGGAGAATAGAGTTAGTAGAACCAGACTTTGAATATCGTCTTTTTGGGACAACAAAGTGTCCCAAGTACCAGACCACTTTGTGCAGCTTCTGATAACCTGAGCAGAAGGAAACAACTGGAACCTTAAGCTCATTTAAAGTCGTGATAAATTATCTTTACAAAGGAGGGCCAACAAAAGAAAAAACAAGCCTATAAACTTTCCTCAGTCAGAATGTAAAGTGATGCAAGACTCACCTCAACCACTTCTACGGTATCATTTAGCTGAGGGAGGATAATATAGACCCGTTTTCAAACGTTGGTGAAAAGTCAGCTCACTCCCATGGCCAGAGTTCATATTCTCTAACTCTCAGGTATTTCATTTAGTTTAGTTCAGTAAGTTTACTGAAGGCCAATGATGTATTGGTAACTGGAGGTGATACAATAAATAAGGTACAATTCTTTTCTGCTAAGAGCTTGGCAATTGATCACCTGATGAGCTGAATCATGAATTCTTCCCAACATGACTGTCAATGAACCATGTTCACTTGGAGCCTTTTGCATCTGAATGTGAAATGGATTCAGTTTCTTACTTGACTAATTGTATGTCTTATTCCTCTATTTGGGTTATTTGTTGTCTGGGGGTGGGGCAGTCATCGAATGTTTATTCTAAGTACGTGCGTTCATTTATTGTCATTTTGCGTAAGCATATTTTCTTTTCATGCCTCTCATCCTTAAGATTTTATCCCTGGCTTTTTCCAAATCTTATTCTGCTGGCAATTTCTTTCTCCCTTTCTCTTGGGTTTTGACATGTCTCTCTTTCTCTCTTTTTGTTGTTAACAGTAAACGTATTTGAAGGCAGGAGGGCCTAATTGCAAAGATAAAATTAAGGTTAAAAAAATTAAAATATTTAACAGACATTACGTACAAATTAAATGAAATATTTTGTTGATAGAATGAGGTGGGGAGATTTTGATAGTTCACCTTCATCTGTAAGGATTTATCTCTTTTAGAAAATCTGAAGTTTGCTTCATATTTAGAAAATGTAAGCATGTTTAATTGTTGGAACCATTCATTTTTGCTATCTTTCTAACCTCCTGCTTTTATTTTTAATTTTAGAGTCACACACACACACACTTACACTACACATGCACAACATTGTTGTATAAAGGAAACATCTCTTCAATGCCTGTGAAATAAAATACCAATTCTGAGTCCACCTCTTCAACATTTCTCTCCCTTCCTCCCTGACCCTGTCTGCTTCCACTTGTTTTCTTACAACTCTGTGCTTCCACTGACACCCATGTGCATGATCTTTCCTCACTGCTACACTTTTCTGAAGCCTACCTTGCCTTTAATGCCGATCTCTTTCATGGATTGTATGAAACATTTTGACATTTAAGCAGAATAATAATAATAATAATGGCAACCATTTGCCTTGCTCTGCACTAGACACCATGATGCATTATCTTATTTTGTCCTCCTGAGAGCCTTATAAGGGCGAGGAAATATAGGTTTAAAAACTTGCTCAAATTCACAAACTAGCAAATGTAGAGGTAGAATTGGATCTAAGGTTTACAGCACCCCAAGTTGCACGTTCCAAACCTGAAGAAAGAATCTCTGAAAGAAACTGAAGGTGTAAAGACTTCTAGGTGAGAAGTAAGGGGAGAATTAATGGAAATTGGGAGGAGGAAAAAGAGGTTGGAAAAGTATAGTGATGGAATTGACAATACTTGATATTTAATTGAATATGAAATCAGAGAAAGCAGTTAAACAAAATGTCATTGTTACTTGCCTTGGTAACTAGGACAATGGGAGTTCCATCCAAAGCCATCACCTTCATTGCTGGAATCTGCGCCAAGGAGAATAAAGACATTTATTTTGGGATAATATAATAGCTTAAGTATAACCTATTGCATTATTCCTCTGAGTAATGAAGGTTTGTCCCTGGCAGCCCTTCTGCTGTGAAGATTCAGACTTAAGCCTGATCTTATTTCCAAGGGCAGCAGAGGGCAGACACTGCCAAGACCAAAGAAATCAATGTTCTGCTTTGAATTTCTAAATAGATATTTTTGAAGTCTATGGTGAGATGATAATCTCAAAAGAAGTTTTTTTTTATTATTTGTAAGAGCCTGGCTTAATGAGCACTAAAAGGGTTTTTCCAGAATTTCCAAATCTAGGCTTTGAATATTAAGTCATATACAGAGGACTAAAGCACAACCTCCACAACAGAGGTTGCTGTTGTGGAGGTTGCTCAAGCAGTCCTCCCACCTTAGCCTCTCAAGTACCTGGGACTTACAGGTGCCTGTTGCCACAACTGGCTAAGTTTTGTATTTTTTGTAAAGGTGGGGTTTCACCACGATGCCCAGGCTGCTCTCAAATTCCTTGGTTCAAATGATTCTCCTTCCTAGGCCTCCCCAAATGCATGAAGATTTAATATAACTACAGAGTAGGGAAGGATACGGCTATGACATAAGTGAGAGCAATTCCAGTCCTTTCTATGTCTAAGGGGAGGAATCAAGTCATGGGGAGAGGAGAATGAGAACAAGTCGAGTCTAGGGGGAGAGGAGAATGAGAACAAGGACAGAGAGAGCACGTGAGCACAATGAAGCATGAAGACAAGAAAGAAAGCTGACCAATTTGGGGAATCTAGTCCATGCTCCGCTGCTCTCTTACAAAGGTGAAGAGGGACTTACTGATGACAGTCACAGTGGTAGAAGAACCCCAATAGCTTTGGAATAACCCCAAAGCCAGAGGATTTGCTCCTCCTTTCCTATGGCGTGGCCCCTTCAGGAACGTTTGCATTCAGCATCATTCTAGAGCAACATGGCAACCTGGAAATACAGCAGTGGATGAAATCATAATTGCCCATGTTAAAGAAGAGGTTTAAGTATATGGGCCTAAGATACTATTCTTGGTTTCCAGGGCCTATATTTGGAGTGCAAGGGTTCTGGAAGTTTCTGTATGTCCTGGAAGTAATGTGGATGTGGTAAGAGAACTGGAAAAGAGCAGAGATCAGGAAGCAGAGGCTGAAGAGTGAGAAGAACACCAGCACTAGAGGCCACCACTGGGAGGTCAGCAGGGGAGAAGTACAGAACCTGAGAGAACAGATGAATTCAGCAGTGCTTCATGGTATGAACACAGGCTCAGCATGTTTGTGACCAACTGGGTCCATCCAGACCACAGCAGGGGCCACCAGGACAGGGGAGGGTGGCAGACCAGGTGCTACTTCATGCAACAGGTCACTGAGCCTGCTTGAGACATTATATCTGAGAAGACAAATAGAAGAAAAAGGTGAAGACTGTGTATGTATTTAATAGGCACTTATTTAACCAGGGAGATGAGTGTAGAATTTAATTGGAGAAACTAATGAATGTAAAATGGCAAGCAAAAGAGGCAGAAGGCCCTGTGAGGTGGTCCTAATGAGTCAGTCCAGTTGAGTTATAGAGAAATAAATTTACCGTTTTCTGAATCAGAATCATAATGGGTCCACTTTGACCTCTCCACTCTGGATTGCCTCTAATCAACTCTGTATTTCATGGTATGGTACCCAGATTTTTGTTGTTAACAATAGGGACTCTCTGGAAGTTTTCTATTTTAACTATTTTTTTTATTGAGGTGTAATTTAACTTAGATGTTAAATTTCAGAATTAATAAAACTTCATTCACTAACATCTGTATGCCTTATAAACGTGGATGCTTGGGGCAAAGCCCCACTTGCTCCATCACAATTACATGGGCAGAAATACGGAACATAAGACGAGTAAAAAGGCTGGGAAGGCAACATGATACATTTTTTAAAAATAAAATTTTTATTTTAGAATAGTTTTCGAGTTACAGAAAAATTCTAATGGTAGCACAGAAAGCTTTCTTATACCCTACACCCAGTTGCTTTGTTATTAAAGTCTTATATTAGTGTGGTGCATTTCTTACAATTAATGAACCAGTATTAATACATTGTAATTAGCTGAAGTTCATACTTTACTCATATTGTCTTAATTTTTATTTAGCATCCCTCTTTTTCTGTTCCAGAATCCCACCTAGGATAGTGGGTTTTGTTTAATTGCCACGTCGCCTTAGTTTCCTCTCAGCTGTGACAGTTTCTCAGACTTTCCTTGTTTTTGATGACCTTGTTAGTGTTGAGGAGTACTGGTCAGGTATTTTGTAGAAAGTCCTTCGATTGGAATTTGTCTCATATTTTTCTCATGATTAGTCTAGGTATGGGTTTCCGGAGATCACAGGGCAGTAAGGGTACCATGTTCATCACAGGATAGTAAGGGTATATGTGTCAATATGACTTATCATGACTTATCACTGTTGGTGTTGATCTTGGTCACCAGGCTGTGGCCGGGTTTGTCAGGTTTCTCCACATAAACTTACACTCCCCCCAACTTTATTCTGCTGTGCTCTTTGGAAGGAAGTCTCTATGTACAGATCACACTTAAGAAATGGGGAATTATGCTCCACTTCCTTGAGGGTGACGTTTGGACCTAAAATGAGTTCACTTTTGACACACAAAGTTTGAGAAGCCTTGGAAATACATAGTGGAAGCTCTCCATGGGTGTTAATATGCAAAATTATTGTTCCATAGAGAAATCAGGACAGAGAAGGAGAGAGAGAGAGTAGGAAATAAGAGCATCTGAGAAAGATAATATTCAGCAGTACCTAGAAGAGGCACCTGAAGGAGAGAGATGAAGGGAGAAATCTGTGGGGAAAATGGGACAACCGGTAATGAAGTGTCCAGGAAGCCAAGGGAAAACACACTGAAAAAGGGGAGGACAGTTAGTTATATAAAATGCTGTAATAAATTTATGCATTTGGTAACTAATAAAAGTTAATCATTGTCTTTTATTATTTATTAGTTGTGTGCCCCTATCTATTAATAAAAATGGGAGCATACTCTTGAGCTTATGCCCTTATCAACTCTTAGCCATTCCCAAGGTTGGCTTGCCCATCCCCCCCACTAAACTCTGGTCATGTTCTATCCTGGCTTTGCAATGAATTATTTGTTATTGTCATTACAAATCAGAATTTTCCAGTATCCAATGGAATAAAGGCATTCCTGCTGTAGAAAAATGACAGCATGTTTTTGTAATCTTGAGTGACCTTTACTGAAGTTAAGAGGTACTTGAGAAAAACAATAGAAAGAGGAAAATGCAGAGGTATAACCATCATCATACATTTTGAGAGTGATCCTTGGGAACTCTGCATACAAATACCACATACACCAGCAAAAAGAAAAACAAATCCAGTGGAAAAGGCAATGGAAAGGAGTGTGGAGAACTGTACTCTAGCTCTACCTGTATTTGTCTTCATGCTGCACAGTCTGTGGAGACTCTTCTCTTCTTTGGATTTGCTGCCTCACCAACAAAGTGAGCAGACTGGGCTACCCAGCCTCTATAGTTCTGTTCATTACAGCACATGATCTGAGGTGTATTTTTTTTTTTTTTTTTTTTTTTTTTGAGACAGAGTCTCGCTCTGTCACCAGGCTGGAGTGCAGTGGCGCGATCTTGGCTCACTGCAACCTCCGCCTCCCAGGTTCAAGCGATTCTCCTGCCTCAGCCTCCCAAGTAGCTGGGACTACTGGTTCCCACCACTGCACCCAGCTAATTTTTGTATTTTTAATAGAGATGGGGTTTCACCATGTTGGCCAGGATAATCTTGATCTCTTGAGATCTTAAATGTATTTGATTCGGTATTGGTTAAACCTGAGATGTAAATGTTCTATTCAATATATCATTAAGAATTTTCCTCTTGAACTAAATACTTCTTCCTTATTTTCCTTTTCTTTGATTTTTATTTACTATCACCCCAGTAACATTGAACTAACTACCTTTTAGCAAAAGGAGAAAAGCACATTTATACTTGTGTAAGGTTTATTTCTTTTTCTAGTCAATATTATACTGACAGCCTCAAGTCTTTGGAAAACGTTTCAGAGAGTCACATTAGAATTTGACTCTTTTAAGGCACAGTAGAAGCTATGAATTCTAAGCCAAATATTTGTGATCCCACGTAAAACCAGAACCAAAAGGAAATTAAATGTTTTAGGGCCTTGTTTTCTAAGCCCTGCTCTTGGATTGATACTTGGTAGCTGAAGGGAGGGACAATCCTGGAAATTAAAACTGTCATTGAGAAGAATAATTTGGGGCTTTAACATATAAATTTGTATAAGAAGCATTCTGTAGAATTCTGATAAAGGTAATGTGTGTAAATCACCCAGTGCTGTCTTGGCTTATGGTAATCACTCAGTATTCTCAGCATTTTATAAAATAAGGTTTAGCTTTCATTGGGCCCTTATTAACTAAATTAGCTGTGATCAGCCAAAGTATTTTTCTTTTTCTTTCAGTGGAATGTTAAGGCACCAGTGATTTTTTTTTCAACCTGTGGGTTTTCAGGAGAGTTATGTGCAAAGCTTTTGTCATTTTGAGTCATTTTTAAAATTTACTAGTGAAGATAATATTTATAGGGAACATGTGCTTTGAAATTTAGCTTTGTTTTACAGAAATTGTGCTGTGGAGAAAGATTCCTTCCAAATTGATTTCAACAATCCCAATTCTGTGAAAACTACCTTGCCTATTCTGGATGGAAACTTGATTTCCATCCAGTTTATAGTGTGTTAGAAAGAAACAAGTCCAGACGGATGCTTATGACACGCTGTACTTACTTGTTTTCAGGTCTCTATCCCATAGGCTGGAACCCATACCCCCTGGGAAAAGATATTGTGTCTTTGCCTGGCACCTTACTTATAAGGTGCTCGATATATATTAAAATAACAAACTTCAGGTTCCAAATATAACGATAAAACCAATTCTAAAATCCACATTGTAAGGGGACACTGGGTGGGAGTGGTGGATAGTGTTTGCGGTTAAACATTCTCCGTATCTCCTTCACCACCACCACCACCACCCTGAGTAAAATCTATGTACAGGTAAACAAAGCTTCAGGGTAAGTCTGTTTGGCCCTCCTTCCTCCCAGATGGTCTTAGACTCCTCCTACATAGCAATTTTGGAGCTGACACCGCAGAGTTTTGTTTGGGGGCTTCATGTTTCTAGCAAGTATTCCATTTATGTTGACATTTTATTCATAAGCTCTGAGACTAACTATTCCTAGAGCCTACATTTATTCTATCTTTCAAAAACAAATACGCTAGCATTCCTGCGTACTTACTGTTTTATCCCCCTTAGAAGTGAGCCCCTTACACACTAGAAACAGCAATTTTATAGCTCCATGTTATGCCAGCCCTTTTCATTCTGTAAGCTAATATGATGTAATATGATGCTTTTTTTTTTTTTTTTTTGCATACTGAAAGCTCAATAACTAGTTTGAGATAGACCTACATGCACACACAGCCTAATGGAATTCTAACCTCATTGTTTTGTAGATAACAAATTCTTCAAATTGCTCGGGGTTATTTAGTGGCCAGTGAAAACTGTGATCTATACTGATTATCTGAAGAAACTTTCGTGTGTAGATATCAATAAAATGTGTGTCAAGAATGGAATTCAGACTATACTTTTCACCTTGTCTCAGCAACACACAATTCTACCAAAATGAGTAAGTGAATATATGAATGAATGCTTAAAACCTTATAAAGTATAATTATATTATACAGAGCATCCAGTGTACGCAGTAACCAAGCTAGGCATTTTTTTCTTTTTCTTTTTTTTTTTTTTTGCCTTGGCCTCCCGAGTAGCCAGGACTACAGGTGTGCACCACTGTGCCCAGCTAATTTTTGTGTTTTTAGTAGAGACTGGGTTTCACCATGTTGGCCAGGCTGGTCTGGAACTCTTGACCTCAAGTGATACACCCGCCTCAGCCTCCCAAAGTGCTGAGATTACAGGTGCGAGCCACCACACCCCACTCCAAGCTAAGAATTTTATACTCATTATTTCTGATCCTTTAAATAACTCTTTATTGTTTTTCCCATTTGTAGGTGAAGAGGCTCAGAGAAGTTATATACTTTCCTTCAACTAGTAAATGGCAGACCTAGGTTTGGAATACATTAACTACAAAATCCTCATTCTTTTCATTACATAACTAGTTTCCTAAGATGAAGGTTGTCGCTGGTTCCCTTGAAAGAAAACCTTACGGCAGATATCTAACAATTTTCCCAAAGGATTATTTTAATAGTGACTTGTCAATATCACATTAACTCCATAAATTATCATTATGACTGTTTGGATGCTGTTCAAGGCGACAGGTTCTTTTCTGTCCTATGTTAATGTATTCCTTAGTGATAATGTCTGTAGACTGTAGACAAACTCCTGTGCCCCTGTGCTTCCCATCTGATAAACAGTAGTGTGGCAAAAAGCCTTCAAATACACACAGTGCACCTTGTCATTGAGATTTTTAAGAACACTTAAAGGTAACAAATGTAAAAATAAGATAGAGAATATAACATTAGCATGAATTATAAGATACATCTCATGATTTCAGAGACATGGCCTGTGTTTCTCCTTTATTCCAGAACACTTGGCAGGTATCCATTCATTCTCTTTTGACTTCTTGAGAGGAACATGTTTGGAGCATTTGCCTTCCCTATTTTCAAAAAAAGTAACTCTCTGTTTTTTACAAATTATACTTCCACTTTAGACATTCTTTCATATTTTAACTTCCTTTTCTTAAAATGCTACAGTTCTGGAGACCTTGAACAAGGAGGAAGCAGACTTTAGGTATAGCTTTTCCACTAGTGATTATTGCAGTGCTTTTTCTTCTCATTAAGGAAATTCAGAAGATGCAATACTCTTTCCCCCACTCATTGATTAAGACATTTTGCACCATTTATTGATCTATCACCAACTTTAATGTCCAGAGATGGAAAAGGCTTATAAGGCCACCTGCATCAGTCATCGTAAGTATAGGCTGAAATGCTTCCATTTATATTTTACTCCACACTAGACATCGTGTAAGTGCTTCACAAGTATTCGGTTTTTATTCAAGTAAACTTATTTCTCCCATTTTGTGGATAAGGACAAGGAAATTTTGTGTGTTCCAAGTAACTTGTCAGTGACAACATGGTTAGCAAGTTGTAGAGCCCGATTTTATAATGGTGATGGAATATCGGGGACTGTATTTTTATTATTTGTTTATTTTTTCCCACAGGGAATCATTATTAACATTTGTGAAACCTCTAAAATACATAATTAGAGGTTGGTTTATGCACATAAGCATGCAATTACTGGTTATACTTAACACTGGGAGAGAGAGAGAAGACATCCTTTTAACAACCGTGTTTCACAGAAAGTATCGAAATGCTACTGCTGTGCCTGGAAATTAAAGAAATAGCCTCTTAGCAGATCAGAATTCAATGTTAAGCAGTAGAAAAGAGGTTGGACAAGCCCTGTGTACTTCTCCTCTAACATATCTAAATGATTCCATTTTTAGATAAGTTGGACACATGCCAACTTGTCAATGCAATAAAAAAGCATTATTTTCTTCAATGGCGATGCAATTTTTCTATCATAAACCATGATGTTCTTAAGAATAGGGCCTGATTACTAATTACTCGCTGAAAGAACAGCTCAACATCATAACATTAACTTCTATAAATACACACACACACACACAAATTTGGTAGACATTTTCTAATGTTTGAATGTACAATTCCAAGTCACTCTTCAGATAAATCAATTGATTCTGCTAGTTTGGTAAATTTTGCAGATAACTCCAGGCAGGTCCATCAAACTAGAGTGCAGTTTAAACCAGATATTCTAAAGAATTCATATTGAACATCTCTCAGATTACTAGTACTACCCAGTATTGAACTCTCTGGGCTAAAATATTTGCCATAATGTTTTATGATATATGTCACAAATCTTTTTCTGTAAAGGACCAGGCAGGAACTATATTAGTTAGGCTAACCTGCCCTTCCTCCCTAGGTCTGAGGAGTGGACAATGATGTCATCAAGGAATCTCTCTGAGTAGTGAGATTATGGGTGATCCCTTACTGTTTATTATATAACTTTTTCTACCCTTTCTTAACTTTCTTTGCTTTTTTTTTTTTTTTTTGAGATGGAGTTTTGCTCTGGTTGCCCAGGCTTGCATGCAATGGCACAATCTTGGCTCACCGCAACCTCCACTTCCCGGGTTCAAGCGACTCTCCTGTCTCAGTCTCCCGAGTAGCTAGGATTACAGGCACCCACCACCATAACTGGCTAATTTTTGTATTTTTAGTAGAGACAAGGTTTTGCCATGTTGGCCAGGCTGGTCTCGAACTCCTGACCTCACGGGATCCGCCCATCTCGGCCTCCCAAAGTGCTGGGATTACAGGCATGAGCCACTGCGCCTGGCCCCTTTCTTAACTTTCTAAAATGAAAAAATATATTTTTATAATCAGAAAAAACTTTTCAAAAAAAATTCACCCAACGCACATCACACACACGTATCAAAACAACTAAATAGTTAAGCTACAGCAACCTTTTAGAGAAATTTTGATCTTACATCTTAGAAGAACCAGAGTTGTTCCTGGGACTATGACACACTCTTACTGCCCAGGAAATATCGATGGCACCAAGTGACAAGAACACAGGGATGCTTAACAGTGAAGTTCAGGCTTTGCAGTCACAGTGATATGATTTAAACCCTACATCACATCCTTGTTAGCTGTATGGACTTGGCAACTTACTCACTCTCTTCAGCTTTATGTCCTTTGATGGAAATAGAAACCAGTAACCTTCCAGAGTTATTATAAGATTATGAAAGAACACATCATGCATTTTGTGGAGGGCCTGTCACAGAATCAGGGCATCGCATGTAATAGATACGGCTGAAAGCAATGTTATCATCCTGTAGTTCTTTGACCCAGGATACTTAGTACTGAAAGCCGAAAAGAGGGAGAGAGGAAGATTTATTTCACAAATATGTTGTAAAGTTTTAGAAAAGCAAGATATCTAACTGGATCTCGTGGGCCTCAAGAAAACCGAAACACAGGAGGCTAATGTCATGTGGCTCATGATGGCAGAGCCTGGATCATGAAGCCCAGTGCCCTTTAGGCCAGCGCCTTTGGTGGCAAGGTGATGCCTTGTTTTTATTTAGTATATTCAGAGAGCAAGATTCCTACAACTCTTTGAATTATTTTAGCCATTAAAGTCCAGAATAGTCAATTAGAATTAGCCAAATAATACCATAACAGATACTACTTTATCAGAAGATATCCTTTTTAAAATATATGTGTTTTTTAAAAATTTGCTTGTTTCCTGTTTGATTTTAATTGCATCTCATAATTAAAAGAGGGAAGATTATCTACCTGAGAATGTAAACATAGGTTAATGGGTATGCATAATTTGACTGTTTTGCATAGATCCAAATATATCCATGTTTTATATACATAATACAATAATACAAAGTGTTTACAGTGATTGTCTCTGGGCTTGAGGGGATTTTTTACTTTTTGCTTTGCTTTCCTATGGTTTTTGGATTTTTTTTCCCCTGAGAATGAATTGTTTTTCTAAGAAGCTGTATATCTCACTCACATCCATGAAAATTAACCTAAAATGATTTGAATACTAGAAATTATCCCATGCAGAGCTTCTCACAAAATCTGCTCCCCTTTATTTCTGGGCAGATGGCTGTGCTCCATTTCTCAACCTCTGCAGCTAGGTGTAGCCATATGACTGCCTTTCCAATGAAATTGAAGTAGAACTGATGAGTACAATCTCTGCGGAAAGGCCTTAAGGAGATGGCATACCACCTCCAAGGGCTCTTTCCATTCCTCCCACTGGATGTGGATGATGAAAAGGCTTTGGGTGATGATGGAGCCACAAGATAGAAGGAACCCGGCTTCATTGATCACCACCTGCAAGAGAGCCACCCTCTGACAAGATACACCCTCCTTGGACTTTCATATGAATAAAAAACAAACTTATATTGTGTTTGTGCTATTACACATTTTGGAGTACATATGTTGTAGTAGTATAATCCACTTTGGCTATTGTGAACACCTACAGGTTTTCTTTAGTAGCATGAAATTGTATGACATTCTCTATTAGATTAAAGTTAATTTTAGAAAATCAGATTTACTAACTGCAAACCGTTTGCATCACCAGCAAATATTCTCTGCCTTTTTAAAAAACCGTTTGTTGGCCAGGCGCAGTGGCTCATACCTGTAATCCCAGCACTTTGGGAAGCCGAGGAGGGAGGATCATCTGAGGCCAGGAGTTTGAGAATAGACTGGCCAACATGGTGAAACCCCATCTCTACTATAAATACAAAAATTAGCCTTGCATGGTGGTAGGTGACTGTAATCCCAGCTACTCGGAAAGCCGAGGCAGGAGAATTGCTTGAACCCGGGAGACAGAGGTTGCAGTGAGCAGAAATTGCACCACTGCACTCCAGCCTGCGTGACAGAGCAAGAGCTTGTCTCAAAAACAAACAAACAAACAAACAAAAAACTATTTGTCACTGCAATGCACAGGCATTTACGATTTGTTTAGTATATGAAAACACCAATAAAATGCTGGTCTCAGCTGAGGGTTACTGTTAGAGGTATGTTTTTCAGGTGTGGGGAAATGCAATTGCTTCAATGAAAAAGTAATTGAAAACTCTATGACGCACAATTTAAATTTTTAGAATTTTTTCAACTGAATTTTAACATCACAACGTTTTTTTCACATATGTGAAAACTCTCTGTAAGATATTCTAAAATCCCCCATGTTAAAATAGTTGTCATTTAATACAACTTTATGTACTTGAGGCCACAATGACTGTTTATCGTAAGTACTGAGAAATATTACTTTTGAATTCCTGAAAATACATTGAGATCCATGAAGGATGGAAAGCAGATTTATCAACTAAATTAGACCTTGCACAGTGGAAAGCTGGCAACATTCTAGTTTTGGCATTGCATTTTGTCTAAGATCCAGATATCATACTTTATTATACACTGTATATAATTCTCGACCTGGACTAGAGACAGACATCTTTAGCACATCTGTCTTTCATTACTCAAAGGAGCTAGTCCTGGGAAAGAATGATTATATTCCTTCATGCATATTTTCAAAAGCAAATTGATAAAAAAATTTGGAATTTTACATTGTTTGCATCGACAGTTTTAATTTTTCATTCTCTTAAGATCCAAGTGCGTGCTTTAAACAAAACTGCTTGCCACCAGAGGATGTGGATGTTTTGCTGGGAAGTATACTGCAAATTATGCCTAACAGCAGACAGACTGGGCTGCTGTTGACAAAGACAGACTCAGGTTTGGTTATTTCATGGTTGTGGTTGTTCATAAGGAAAGAAACAATTCTTTTGGATTACAAATAATTTGTTGTTTTTTTTTTAACTGACTGATAGACTCTAAAATAACAGTTAAGAATGCACTTTTAAATTATATAAAGCCTTTCCCCAGAACTTGACAAAACTTAAATATCACTACCAATTTTAGTCAGTCAAATACTTCAAAAAGTGCTATTTACATTTAACAGATACGAAATTAAAACTATTGTAAAAATTGTTTTGGCATTAACATATTATAACTGGATAAGTAATTGATCCCGAGAATTCCAATCAAGAAATCTCCAGAGACCCAATCACCCTCGAGAAGGGGAAACACGGTTCCTTTGCCATATGCCCTCTTTATTGGGTTATCATTTTCCTACAATTCCCTAGCATGATATATTAGTAACTGCTGGGTTCATTTGAAGGCTCATAAAGTAATAATGTCAATCAAAAGGATTAAAAACACTCTTCCCTTGGCTCGCATTCCTGCATGAATGAATTGCCTATATGAATGTAATCCAAATTTGGAAATGGTGGAAGCCAGAAAAAATAAGAACCACTGAGAAAGAAAGTCGAGGGAAAAGCCAAGCTTGAGTGAGAACTTAACTTGTGATTTTGCTACAAAAATTTTTACTGGAGCGTCTGGATAATTGTGAAAACAAATAGAGTTTTTCCTTTTAGGTCCCACTAGACATTGACTGGTGTCAATGTCAAATTACATAAGGTTTTCCTTGTAAGTACAGCTGCATACACTACTTAGGCAGGGTTTTTTAAAAACTATATATTTTTTTGTGCCTGAGCAGCTTTGTCTGGTGAAGTTTCTCAGAATAATATTTTGAAATGGATAAAGTAAAATAAAGTATACTCATTTTCCACTGCTGCTGTACCAAAATACCACAAATTTGGGGAATGAATACAAATTTATCTTACAGTTCTAGAGGTCAGAAGTCTGATAGAGTTCTTACTGGGCTAAAATTAAGGTGTTGACAAGGCTGCATTCCTTTGTGGAAGATCTAAGGGAGGCTGTGTTTCCTTGCCTTTCCCAGCTTCTCAAGGCCACCCGCATTCCTTGGCTCATGGTCCTCTTTTTCCATCTTCAAAGGCTGCAAAGGTGATCAACTCCTTTCCATAGCCCTCTTTGATCACAGCTGGGAAAGGTTCTTTGCTTCTGTAAACACATTAGATGAGCCCATCTGGGCGATTCAGGATAGTCTCCCCACCTGGTGGGATCTCCCCAGCAGTTTCCTTACCTTAATTATAAACACAGTCTCTTTTGCCATTTATAAGATCATATTCACAAGTACTGGGGATTAGGGTGTAGGCTTCTTTTTTGGCCATTGTTTTACCTAGCAGAACTATATAGATAAAATAATTATGTGGAAATCAGTAATAAAAATATATTAAAAGCCAAGTTTTTGATATAATAATAAATACTTGTCTTTATTAACACTTTAAATAACAAGATCTAGAACAGATCTAACAATGCCCATATGTTCAAAAGAGTGATGAACATAAATTATTTTTCTGCAATGACTGTAATGAGGTTTGAAAATATCTGTAATTAATTTCTATTGATGATGGTCACAGAAATTGCTAATACTACTGTGGTTTGTTGTTTATATTCATAATTGCAGAAAATGCTAAATTTTGGCTGGGCGTGGTGGCTAATGCCTATAATCCCAGCACTTCGGGAGGCCTAGGCGGGCGGATCACCTAAGGTCAGGAGTTCGAGACCAGCCTGACCAACATGAAGAAACCCCGTCTCTACTAAAAATACAAAATTAGCTGGGCATGGTGGTGCATGACTGTAATCCCAGCTACTCGGCAGGCTGAGGTGGGAGAATTGCTTGAACCTGAGAGACGCAGGTTGCAGTGAGCTGAGATCATGCCATTGCACTCCAGCCTGGGCGACAAGAATGAAACTCAGTCGGGGAAGGGAAGGGAAGGGAAGAAGGGAAGGGAAGAAGGGAAGGGAAGGAAAGTGAAGGGGAGGGGAGGGGAGGGGGAGGGGAGAGAAAGAAAGAAAAGAAAGAGCCAAATTTCAGCTAGATATAAAAAAGTAAAGATATGTTTTTTTCCCCTATCCTATCCAAGATCATAGACCCTTTTCCAGGTTAAGAACCTCTTGTTTAAGGAGACATCAAGAATTAAAACGCTGATATTGCCCTGGGAATGGCAAAAAGAGTACAGACCCTTTTCTACAAGTCATGCAAATCATCTTGTACAGCAAGAGTGAGAGTTTCCATAATGCCAGGAAAATCCGAGTATCTTCAAGCTCTGCTTACTCTACAAAGCCTTCTTCGACATTTTTAAGGACACAATGATAGCCTACACCCTTGTTGTTTTCTCTCTCAATTTGACATTTTATCATACGATTTGACATGTTATTACACAATGTCTCAATTTGACATGTTATTACACATCGTCTCAACTTGACATTTTATCTTGGGACATTAGGTATCTTTTTATGTGTATGTTTCTTACTGCTCTAGGGAGATTGGAAACTGTAAGCAGAAGTGATATACGTCTTTGTACTTTTGTGGAGTTTTGAGGGCATTTTAGAGTAATAATTAGTGAATATTTATAAAGGAATTGACTAATCAATTAATGATCCCCGCTGGACTTACACATGTATTTTGAGGAAAATGTCAAATTTCAAAATGTGCTTAGCCAGCTGAATCATTTTGAAATAGTCTTCAGAACGTGATATAAGAAGAGAGTCAGAGGTGTTTTGGTTTTTACTCTTTCACTAACCAGCTGTGTGATCCCGAGTAAATAACTGCATCTCTCCTGGGTCTCAGGTCCATCCTTTGTAAAATGGAAGGACTGGAAAATATCATCTTTGAGGTCCCTTCCTTCTTTAAGAGTTTGTGAATCAAAGAGTTTAGATCACCTTCATCAACATTACTAAAGCTTTTTACACTTCATTAGGACTGAATTCAAGTTTCTAGGATTATTCATCTTCCCTGAGATGGTTAATACTGAGTGTCAATTTGATTGGATTGGTGTTGGTCTTGGGGGTGTCTGTGAGGGCATTGCCAAAGGAGATTAACATTTGAGATTTGAGTTAGTGGGCTGGAAAAGGCAAACCCACCCTTAATTTGGTGGGCACCATCTAATCTGTTGCCAGTGAATATAAAGCAGAAAGGGAAAAGGAGAGACTGGCCTAGCCTCCCAGCCTACATCTTTCTCCCGTGCTGGATGCTTCCTGCCCTCAAACATGGGACTCCAGGTTCTTCAGTTTTGAGACTCGGACTGGCTCTCCTTGCTCCTCAAGCTTGCAGATGGCCTATTGTGGAACCTTGTGATCAAGTGAGTTAATACTTAATAAACTCCCCTTTATATCTATCTATCTATCCTATTAGTTCTGTCCCTCTAGAGAACCCTGACTAATACATTCCCCAAGTAGTATAAGAATTTAAATGCCTAAACACTAAGACTTTCCTGAGAAGGTAAATTGTGACTGTATTAAACACACCTCGAATAATATGTGCTCCTTCTTCTCAAAAGACTCATTTGGAGGTTCACTCCAGACCCTGTTTGCCTGGGTATCACCAGTGGAGGCTGCAGAACAGCAAATATTGCTGCCTGATCCTTCCTCTGGAGGCTTCGTCCCAGAGGGGCACCTGCCTGTTTGAGGTGTCTGTTGGCCCCTACTGGGAGGTGTTTCCCAGTCAGGCTACACGGGGGTCAGGGACCCACTTGAGGAGGCAGTCTGTCATTCTTGTAGCTCGAACGTCATGTTGAGAGAACCACTGCTCTCTTCAGAGCTGTCGGACAGGGACATTTAAGTCTGCAGAAGCTGTCTGCTGCCTTTTTTTCTACTATGCTCTGCCCCCAGAGGTGGAATCTATAAAGGCAGTAGGCCTTGCTGAGCTGTGGTGGGCTCTGTTCAGTTCATGCTTCCTGGCGTCTTTGTTTACACTGTGAGCTACTCAAGCCTCAGCAATGGCGGACACTCCTCCCCCTATCAAGCTGCAGCATTGCAGGTTGATCTCAGACTGCTGCGCTAGCAGTGAGCAAGGCTCTGTGGGCATGGGATCTGCCAAGCCAGGCACGAGAGGGTATCTCTTATTCTGCCAGTTGCTAAGACTGTGGGAAAAGTGCAGTATTTGATCAGGAGTGTACCATTTCTCCAGGTACAGTCTGTCACGGCTTCCCTTGGCTAGGAAAGGAAATCCCCCAGCCCCTTGCACTTCCTGGGTAAGGTGATTCTCTGCCCTGCTTCAGCTTGCCCTCCATCTCACTAAGAGCTGCAGACTGGAGCTGTTCCTATTTGGCCATCTTGGAAGTGACTCCTTTTTTTGAGATGGAGTCTTGCTTTGTCACCCAGGCTAGAGTGCAGTGGCTTGATCTCGCCTCACTGCAATCTCCACCTCCTGGGGTTCAAGCAATCCTCTTGCCTCAGCCTCCCAAGTAGCTGGGACTACAGGTGCCCACCACCACGCCCGGCCAATTTTTGTATTTTTAGTAGAGATGTGGTTTTGCCATGTTGGCCAGGCTGGTCTCTAACTCCGGATCCCGGGTGATCTGCCTGCCTTGGCCTCCCAAAGTGCTGGGATTATAGGCATGAGCCACCATGCCCAGTACACATTGATTTTATATCCTGAGACTTTCCTGAAGTTGCTGATCAGCTTAAGAAGCTTTTGGGCTTTTCTGCATCTGTTGCAGTAATCATGTGGTTTTTGTCATTGGTTCTTTTTATGTGATGGATTACGTTTGTTGATTTGCATATGTTGAACCAGCCTTGAATCCGAGGGATGAAGCTAACTTGATTGTCATGGATAACGTTTTGATGTGCTGCTGGATTTAGTTTGCCAGTATTTTACTGAGGATTTTTGCATCAATGTACTTCTGGGATATTGGCCTAAAATTATCTTTTTTTGTTGTGTCTCTCCCAGGCTTTGGTATCAGGATGATGCTGGCCTCATAAAAGGCCTTTGACAAAATTCAACAGCCCTTCATGCTAAAAACGCTCAATAAACTAGGTATTGATGGAATGTATCTCAAAATAATAAGAGCTATTTATGACAAACCCACAGCCAATATCATACTGAATGGGCAAAAACTGAAAGCATTATTCCCTTTGAAAATAGGCACAAGACGAGGATGAAGGATGCCCTCTCCCACCACTCCTATTCAACATAGTGTCAGAAGTTCTGGCTAGGGCAATCAGGCAACAGAAAGAAATAAAGGTATTCAATTAGGAAAAGAAGAAGTCAAATTGTCTCTGTTTGCAGATGACATGATTGTATATTTAGAAAACCCCATCGTCTCAGCCCAAAATCTCCTTAAGCTGATAAGCAACTTCAGCAAAGTCTCAGGATACAAAATCAATGTGCAAAAATCACAAGCATTCCTATACACCAATAATAGACAAACAGAGAGCCAAATCATGAGTGAGTGTCCATTCACAATTACTGCAAAGAGAATAAAATACCTAGGAATCCAACTTACAAGGGATGTGAAGGACCTCTTCAAGGAGAACTACAAACCAGTGCTCAACAAAATAAAAGAGGACACAAACAAATGGAAGAACATTTCATGCTCATGGATAGGAAGAATCAATATCATGAAAAGGGCCATACTGCCCAAGGTAATTTATACATTCATTGCTATCCCCATCAAGCTACCACTGACTTCCTTCACAGAATTGGAAAAAACTACTTTAAAGTTCATATGGAACCAAAAAAGAGCCCGCATAGCCAAGACAATTCTAAGCAAAAAGAACAAAGCTGGAGGCATCACACTACCTGACTTCAAACTATACTACAAGTCTACAGTAACCAAAACAGCATGGTACCAGTACCAAAACAGATATATAGACCAATGGAACAGAACAGAGGCCTCAGAAATAACACCACACATCTACAACCATCTGATCTTTGACAAACCTGACAAAAACAAACAATGGGTAAAGGATTCCCTATTTGATAAATGGTGCTGGGAAAACTGGCTAGCCATATGTAGAAAGCTGAAACTGGATCCCTTCCGTATACAAAAATTAACTCAAGATGGATTAAAGACTTAAATGTAAGACCTAACACCATAAAAACCCTAGAAGAAAACCTCGGCAATACCATTCAGGACATAGGTATGGGCAAAGACTTCAAGACTAAAACACCAAAGCAATGGCAACAAAAGCCAAAATAGACAAATGAGATCTAATTAAACTAAAGAGCTTCTGCACAGCCAAAGAAACAGGCAACTTACAGAATGGGAGAAAATCTTTGCAATCTACTCATCTGACAAAGGGCTAATATCCAGAATCTACAAAGAACTCAAACAAATTTATAAGAAAAAAACAAATAACCCCATCAAAAAGTGGGCAAAGTATATAAACAGACACTTCTCAAAAGAAGACATTTATTCAGCCAATAGACATATGAAAAAATGCTCATCATCACTGGTCATCAGAGAAATGCCAATCAAAACCACAACAAGATAACATCTCATGCCATTTAGAGTAGCGATCATTTAAAAAGTCAGGAAACAACAGATGCTGGAGAGGATGTGGAGAAAAAGGAATGCTTTTACACTGTGGTGGGGGTGCAAATTAGTTCAACCATTGTGGAAGACAGTGTGGCAATTCCTCAAGGATCTAGAACTAGAGATACCATTTGACCCAGCAATCCCATTACTGGGTATATACTCAAAGGATTATAAATCATGCTACTATAAAGACACATGCACACTTACATTTATTGTGGCACTATTCACAATAGCAAAGACTTGATCAACCCAAATGTCCATCAATGATAGACTAGATTAAGAAAATGTGGCACATATACACCATGGAATACTATGCAGCCATAAAAAAGGTTGAATTCATGTCCTTTGCAGAGACATGGATAAAGCTAGAAAGCATCATTCTAAGCAAACTATCACAAGGACAGAAAACCAAACACCATATGTTCTCACTCATAGGTGAGAGTTGAACAGCAAGAACACACGGACATAGGGTGGGGAACATCACACACCGGGGCCTGTTGGAGGGTGGGGGCAGGGGGAGGGATAGCACTGGGAGAAATACCTAATGGAAATGACAAGTTGATGGGTGCAGCAAACCAACATGGCACATGTATACCTATGTAACAAACCTGCATGTTGTGCACATGTACCTTAGAACTTAAGGTATAATAAAAAAAATCAATGTGCAAAAATTAGTAGCATTCCTATACACCAACAACAGGCAAGCAGAGACCAAATCATGAATGAATTCCCATTCACAATTGCCACAAAAAGAATAAAATACCTAGGAGTGCAGCCAACAAGCGACATAAAGAACCTCTTTAGGGTGCACTACAAACCACTTCTCAAAGAATTCAGTGAGGACAAAAACAAATGGAGCAATATTTTATGCTTATGCATAGGAAGAATCAATATGGTGAAAATGGCCATACTGCCCAAAGTAATTTATAGATTCAATACTATTCTCATTGAGCTGCCTTTGACATTCTTCACAGAATTAGAAAATCTTTTTTAAAATTTATATGGAAGCAAAAAAGAGTCTGTATAGCGAAGACAATCCTAAACAAAAAGAACAAAGCTGGAGGCATCATAGTACATGACTTCAAACTATACTACAAGGCTACAGTAACCAAAGCAGCATGGTAATGGTACAAGAACAGACACAGAGACCAATGGAACAGGATAGAGAACTCAGAAATAAGACTGCACTCCTACAACCATCTGATCTTCAATAAAGTTGACAAAAACAAGCAAGGGGGAGAGGATTCCCTATTTACTAAATGGTGCTGGAAGTGCTGGCTAGTCATATGCAGAAAATTGAAACTGGACCCCTTTCTTACACCATATACAAAAATCAACTCAAGATGGATTAAAGACTTAAATGTAAATCCCAAAACTATAAAAGCCCTAGAAGAAAACCCAGGCAATACCATTCGGGACATAGGTGCAGGCAAAGATTTCATGACAAAAACACCAAAAGCAATTGCAGCAAAAGCAAAAATTGACAAATGGTATCTAATTAAACTAAGGACCTTCTGCACAGTAAAAGAGTGAACAGACAACCTACAGAATAGGATAAAATTTTTGCAATCTATCTATCTGACAAAGGTCTAACATCCAGAGTTTACAAGGAACTTAAACAGATTTACAAGAAAAACCAGACAACCTCATTTAAAAGTGGGCAAAAGACATGAACAGGACACTTCTCAAAATAAGACATACATGTGGCCAAGAAACATACGAAAAAAACTCAACACCACTGATCATTAGAAAAATGCAAAGCAAAGCCACAATCAGATACCATCTCATGCCAGTCAGTATGGCAATTATTATAAAGTCAACAAACAACAGATTCTGATAAGGTTGTGGAGGAAAAGGAACACTTCTACACTGTTGGTGGGAGTGTAAATTAGTTCAACCATTGTGGAAGACAGTATGGTGTTTCCTCAAAGATCTAGAAGCAGAAATACCATTTGACCCAGGAATCCCATTACTGGGTATATATCCAAAGTAATATAAATCATTCTATTATAAAGATACATGGATGCATATGTTCACTGCAGCACTATTCACAACAGCAAAGACATGGAATCAACTCAAATGCCCATCGATGATAGACTGGATCAAGAAAGTGTAGTACATATACACCATGGAATACTACACAGCCATAAAAAGGAACACTATCATGTCCTTTGTAGGGACATGGATGGAGCTGGAAGCCGTTATCATGAGCAAACTAATGCAGGAACAGAAAACAAAACACTACATGTTCTCACTTATAAGTGGGAATCAAAGGATGAGAACACGTGGACATGTAGGGGGCAGGGGACAACACACACTGTGGCCTGCTGATGGTGGAAGGTTGGGGGTAGAGAGAGCATCAGGAAGAAAAGCTAATGGATGCTGGGCTTAATACCTAGGTGATGGGATGATCTGGGCAGCAAACCACCATGGCACATTTTTACTTATGTAACAAACCTGAACATCTTGTTCATGTACCCCTGAACTTAAAGTAACAGTTGAAGAAGAAAAAAAGAGGTAGGGGCTTCTGGGAAGTGCTTAAGTCATGAGGGCAGAGCCTTCATGAATGGGATTAGTGCCCTTATAAAAGAGGCCGGGATGAGCTTGTTTGCCCCTTCTGCCATGTGAGGACACAGCAAGAAGGCACCATCTATAAAGCAGAGAGCCCTCACCAGATACTGAATCTGCTGGTGCCTTGATTTTGGACTTCCCAGCCTCCAGAATTGTAAGCAGTACATTTCTATTGTTTATAAATTACCCAGTCCAAGGTATTTTGTTGTAGCCTGAATGGACTAAGACAAGGTAGTAGGCTAAACTTTAAAACTCAAATTAATAAAACATGTAAACAAGGAGTAATTTGTTTCAAAAATATATTCATTGACATTTTGAATGGATATATAACTAAACAGCCTCTCCTTAGGACTAACATGGCTATTTCACTGCTATTGACACAAGTTACTTGCTTTCCCACCATCGTATTT
Organism: Pan paniscus; assembly: GCF_029289425.2. Lineage (NCBI taxonomy): Eukaryota > Metazoa > Chordata > Mammalia > Primates > Hominidae > Pan > Pan paniscus. The sequence goes on along the minus strand of NC_073254.2, from coordinate 162,201,057 downwards.
TTCCTCTTATGCCTCCTCTTACCTTAATTACCCATCTCACTTTCCCTATTGAAATTCTACTCATTCTGTAAGGTGCAACTCAAATGCTGTCATCCCAGTGAAATGTAATGACGCAGTTACCACAGTTTGGAAAAAAAAATATTTAAGTTTCGATAGCAATGCATTAGTGTGCCTTCTCTTTGGCATTTTAACTATGCCTTCAATTATGTTTGTGCACATCTGTGTCCCTAAATAGACGTTAAGCTCCTGAGCGGCAGACACCTCTAATGAAAACTTCATGTCCTCAGTGCTTTGCACTTAACCAAAGTGTGTTGAACTGATATTAATTGAATATCTACTGTGTCTCTGCAGTAGGTCAAAGATCATTCGTCAGAAATGGTTCAATCTTTTGCAGTGATTTTGTAGAGATGTAACTATCTAGTATGACAGGAACAAAAAAGTCATCTCCAACATTGGCAGATGAGATTAGAAAATAAGTTACTCTCTGATTTACTTTGCTTTTTGTTCCACACAATTAAAACAACATTTTCAGAGGGATTACTGATACATATGTATATATCTGATATATATCATACATAGACATATATACAAATGTACTATTTAACAGGATTCTGTATGCTATTCTACCTTCAAAGCTGAGATTTTTCTCATAAATGGTACCAAAAAATAATAAATTCATCTCAGAGTTTTTCTATAGAAACTTGGAATAGATTCTTCTAAGCTGCTTGGTTGGCAGACTTTTGGAAATACTTATAGGAGGATACTTACAAACAGTATCTCAAGATAGTATTGAAAAAAGGATCAACAAGAATATATACTTGTTTGTAAATAACTAAACACCTCTTGTGTTTCCCTTTAAATTCAGGACCAAAAAAGGCAGACATGTTGTTTGCAATCTTCATCAATGTAGAAATAAAATCTCCATTCAGGAGAAAAACATCAGTGAATTATTTTTATACCATTCTATCTCGGAGTCACCCCCAACAATAGTTCACTGAAGAAAAAACAACACCATGTCATTCAGGGTCATAAGGGCCAATTTATTTTGGATCCAATGTGCTAGTCATATTTTTTAATGGTTCCATCAGTTATTGAGAGGGTGTCAAAATCTATTTTTCTCTTTGCAGTTGTATTAGCTTTTGCTTCACGTATTTTAAACCTCTGTGGGTAGGCACATAAAACTTTAAGACTGTTATATCCTCTTGATTGAGCCACTTCATCATTATGAAATGACTCTGTTTATCCTTGGTAATGCTCTTTGCTCTTAAATCTTCGTCAGGTTTGTGCTCGTTGACAATCTTTACACTGGCAGAAGAATATTCCCTGCCCATAGAAACAGCAATTATTTTGCAATTACAGTCTTTTGTTTAACCTAGTTCAAATGGATTTATTTACTGAATTCTTGGCATATTAACAGAAAGTGTTCGTGGGATATTTAATCACAGAATAGGATGACTGTCAAGATTTAGGTTTTAAAAACATGTTATAATATGTCTAGTTAAAATGAGGGCGTTTCAAGGGCCACAGACCTAATCCCAAATTTTGTTTGCAGAAGTCTAAGTATGATTCAGAGACTTGAATTTTAGATCTTCAAAACACCGTAGAAATCTAGTTTTGCCTGCTCCTGGTTTTTGTGGGAAAACTAAAGCTCACAGGAGGTTCAGAAGGGCCAATTTTCTGGTAGACAGAACAGATTGCCACAGTGAGCATACCAGAACATCAGCTTCCTGACTCAGAACACACCCCTCTGCGTGACAGCGTTCTGTGCCTATGGTTTTATCATCTTCACACCTTTTTTTCAGTAGCTTATCTTTGAACCAGTAGGGAGAAGAAAAGATTCACTATTGAGGAAAAAAAATTAAATGAGTTCTGACTTTCCCAAAATGTTCAGATGTCATTGGTGGCTTTAATTTTAAACTTCCTCTTGTCTCTTCATCTGGAGCAATAATCTTCCAGTTACAATTTCCTCAGTCACCGTAAATATTTTCAATTTTCAATGTGGCCTAAATATTTTCTCCCATTTTTAAGATACACATTGCTACTTCTTCACTCCATTGAGCTTGAATATATTAATCTCTGCCAGAGTATAGACAGACCAAGAACATATAAGCTGCTAACAAGTATCATATATGTCTGTGACTAGGATGTTATTAGTGTATATTCTAAGAATGTCCTGAGCATACCTGACATCATGCTTCATGGTGTCAAAAGATAAAGAACCATGCATTCGAATTAAGAATCGAGACTTGCTGGGTGGCATGGACTGGATTTTTTTGATAAGTAAGATTAATATGTGATTTCAGAACGTTTTGATGCAATTATTATAATCTTAACTCACTACGATATAATAGAACAGAGGTTTCTGAACACAACCTTTATTTGATCATTTTAGTATATATTTTTTTGCCCATTCGTATATTTATTTCACCAGGTCAGAATACTTACAATGCATCAAGCTTCATGTGAATTACCAGGAATTCACAAATGTATAAAATATCAAGGAACTTAGCATCTAATGAGGGAGACACATGTAAATAAATAAAGTTTAACTTACGTGATACATAAAGTTAAGTGATCAATAGTAATTTTGTCAAGTTACTGTTGTTTCTCGGGTATTACTGGTTTTATACAGAAAGCATTGTATACAGAAAATATATAAGCATGGCACAATAGACCGTCCAGTGTCCTTGTCCCTTCTCAGAGGACTCTGAATATCCCCTATATCACAATACAAATAACATAGCCGAGGGGTCGAAAAGACAAAACAATTCCATGGGATGAATTAAAGCAGGCAACTGATAGGGTTAAGAGCATATTCGAGCCTCTGCGTGTCCTCACATGGCCTCTTCTCTGTACACGTGCAGAATGAGCCAGCTCCGGTGGCTCTTCCTCTTCTTGTAACGACAGCAGACCTATAGGATTAGGGCCTCACCTTTATGATCTCATGTAACCTTAATTGCCTCCCTATGGGACCTGCCTCTGAACACAGACACACTGGAGATCAGTGCTTCAAAATATGAATTCTGAAGGGATACAATTTAGTCATAACACATTCCCTGGCCCCCGCCCCAGCCATAATACATTTACACTCCTGGCCTCCATAGGCCATATGCATAGTGACACTAAATTACTCGAGTTACCTGAATTGCCCACATTTGTTCCTCCATGTGCTTTTCTCTCTGCTAACTTCTCCTTGCTTCCCTGCATGCCAAACCTTCAGCTCAACTTTATCTGTGAAGCTTTCCCTGACTTTAGGAAGAATTATTGTATCTCGTATATAATATCCAGTATGGCATTATCATATTAAATATTTGATGGTAGATGCTCAATAAATATTAATATTTTTGAACATATGAATGACTTAATATTTGACAAGACTTCCCAATATTGCTGAACTCTGAAGCCAGTTCCCCATTAAGTTATATTCATGGAATACTGCTATGCAATTATGTCTTTCCCTCCAAACTTGATATATGAAGTAAGAGACAGGGGCTTTTGCCTAAGACTTTCAGGGAGAAATTTAATTGAGGAAGTATCTAATAATAAACATTATTGCTAATTTTATATTTTCAGTCCGTATCTCAATCTTATTTCCTGAAGATGAAGAATTTTTAGTTAGGAAAGACAGTGATGTTATTTAAAATAAAAAGGATAAAACAGGCACATCTGGGAAACCCAGACTCCCTAATGATGTGGAACACCTTCTCCAAAATGACCTATAAATCCATTGTAGCATTACTCAAACCCTGCTTAGTGTCCCCTTGGATTGCTGCAGTCCATACAATTTCAGGTCATAGATCAGTGTATATTCCAGATATTGAGGGTGCAATCAGATTTTCAAGTTCATACCCTGTGTTCACTGCCTAGCACCGTCAATTGGAACATATGGCCCAGATAATAGATAAATTTAGGTGCTAACACCTCACTAATAAAAGGAACTGTCCAATGACCTTGATAATGTGGAACTCATAACATCTCATTGTACTTATAATGTAACAGGTGACTTACTTACATGGATGATACTTCTTATGATCTGAAACAGGCAGTCTGAGCTTAGAAATAAATATTAGCTGTGTTACCTTAGGCAAATTTGTTACTCTGTGGCTCCCTTTCCTCATCTTAAAACAGAAATAAAGCCTACCTCTCAGGACCACTGGCAAGATTAAATGAATTAATATATGCAAAATACTTAGAATAGTATCTGACATTTTAGTAAACATTGAAATGTTAGCTATTATGATTATTATTGAAATGTTGCTTACTTAGAACTGGTCCTACTTAAGTATACTCCAATGAACAAGCCTGCAGTCTTAGAATTCCACATAGACTTCAAAGATTACAACCAACCAGGGAAGGATACTTCTCATATGAAGGATGTCTTAACTTTTCTACTGATGGAGCTTTGTTTATGGGCCAAACTACAACATCTGATCCAAATGCTCCAAAATGAGTCAAGTTAAAGAAAAAAAAAATAGAAATGGGTGAAGAGAGGAAGCAGTGCAGATAACCAAAACCCATCAACTCCATTAGCTATTATTCTTTTAGAGTTGAAAATATTTGTACAATGCTGCTATTAGGGTGTTTCTTTAGAAAAGACAGTATATAATCTTTCAATGCATACATAGAATTCTCAAATTTCTAGAATTACAAGTCATATATAAATTCTAAAAACATCTGAGGATATTAATTTTCAAGACCCATAACTGGAGTCTTTTTCTTGGTGTAGTCCTGATGTCAGTAAACTTCCTAGGCCATGCTAACCATGGGAACTATTCTTGGCTTGCAGCTCCAGTTCAGCAGTGATTTGGTGAGATATCTGTGGCAATCATTGTCAGCAGAACCTTATTTCTTCTTCTCCCTCTGCCGCATTGACAAAACACCGTTATCAGTTTCACTTGGGCTGGTCACAAAAACTTGGAAACATTGTACTTCAGTCTAAGTGTGAGAGGAATTCGGCAACTTTCCCTACTGCAGTACATGATTACTCATTCCTTTCAGGCATTCAGGTGAAAAATCTGGAGTCAACCTTTACTCCTTCTCTTATGTTCGTACCTCATATCTAGTTTACAGAAATCCTGTGGCTCCACCTAAAAAAAAGCCGCCAGAAACCAATCCCGTTTTATTACCTCCAAGGCTACTCCTGGACTAAGACATCATAATATCTCACCTTGATTATTGTAATACTTCTTTTTTTTTGAGAAGGAGTCTCGCTCTGTCGCCCAGGCTGGAGTGCAGTGGCACAATCTCGGCTCACTGCAACCTCCGCCTCCTGGGTTCAAGCTGGTCTCCCAGCTTCCTCCCTTACTTACCACCCACCTTACGGTCTATTCTCAACATAGGAGCCAATATGATTATTTCAAAAGTTAAGTCACATCAGGCTACGTTTCTTCTGAAAACCTTTCCATATAGCTCCCAGTCAAGTCTCTTACAAAAAAGCTTTATGATCCTAAGCTTTTAGCTCCCTCACCAGCCTTTCTCCTGCTTTTACCCTCTGACCTGATTTCTGTCTACCTGTTGGGAATGCTCTTCCTCCATGTATGTATCTGCATACTAGTTACTCTTTTCCTTCTTTGCTCAAATGTTACCTCAGGGAGGTCTATCCTGGCTATTCTATTGAAATATGCATATGTCTGTACACACCTAAGCATCTCCTATCCTGTCCTCAATGTTTCCTCCATAGCATTTATCACTATTTAATACAGAAGTTCCCATAGTGTGGTCCCCAGAACTTTCTAGCAAGTTCGCAGGTGATGCTGATGCCGGTCGTCCAGAGACACCTTTGAGAACCAGTTTGAGGAGAATCTCTTTTCTCAGACTTTGAATATTTCTGATTTGGGTAGAGCTAAACCACTCGAACTTTAGGGACCACCTTAAGTGTCTCTTAAAACTCAGAAGGCTGTGACCCATCCCTAGACTTTCTGATTGGGTAGGACAGGTGGGGCCCAAAATTTGTATTTCTAATCACACTCGGAGAGCCACTGATTAAATGTAATGTATATTTTATTATCTATTTCCTCCCTTTTAGAATGTAAACTCCATGAGGGAGGGACTTTTTTTCCTGCTGTTTCTGCTTGCAAAGAACAATACCAGGCATATAGTAGCCATTCAGTAAATATATATGGAAGGAATAAATGAAAATTGCTAATCCTACTGTTACATCAGAACACATCTCCTAATTTTATTGTAAGATTTTATAGGAAAAAATACAAATACAAAGTTAACAAACATTGTATAGTTCAATCCCCTCATGCAAGAAGGCGTTTTTAAGCACTGGGCCACATAGACAACTGGGATTTCCTGATATTAGGGAAATAAATTATTAACAATTTACATTATTAGAGCATTAGTATTGACACTAAACATTTATGAAATGCTACCATGCGCTAAGCACTTCAGGTACTGTATCTCTTTTAATTCTTGCAACTATTGAGATGGCTAGTGGTGTCATTTCCATTTTACAGAGAAGGGCTCTGTCACACCATGCAGCCCACTACCAGCGGACTCCATAGTTTCTATATTGTCTCCTTCCCTCTATGTGCTCTCCCAATTGGGAACCAAAAGGTAGGGTATAAAATAGGAGGTGATGCGTTTACTTTTCAGTGTCCAGGCATATCAAGGTTTGAATTAAAATTTGCTGAACATCATGTAACACTAAAGGTCATCCTGGCCATCTTTCTATTCGTAATAACATTCTAAAGAGCATTGGATTTCTAGATGCAAATGTGGAACCCTACAAATGTTCATATCTCTTGTAAAAGATAGGAAAATGTTTTTTAGGAGGCATGTTGTTTGGGGACTTTTTTGTGAGAATTTTAGTCAGTCTGAATATTTATTCTACCAAACCCTGTACAATAGCATTACATTTATGCAGAAAATAATGGATATAAATGATTATGAGTTAGTGATTTGTTTTTTCCCAAAAGGCCATTAGACTAGGTGTCTTAACTTTTTCTTAGAGGGCCAAATAGTAAATGTTTTTAGACTTGCAAGCCATACACCTCTGCAGTTGTGGAAAGCAACCACAGACAAAACATAAATGAATGAGTATAGGCTTGTTTCAAAGAAACTTTATTTACATAACACGTGGCCAATCCATGGGCCAAAGCTTGCTGACCCTTGTGTTTAAAGATTCCCATCTTAGTAGCATGAATAAAATGGACCAGATAAATTTCAGTTAACTTTGTCAAATTTATCTTAAAAAACAAAAAACAAAAAACCTGTTTCTTCCTATAGAAACACCCATATTCCTATAAATAAAAATGACTTTTAAAAAAGACAATCCTAGCAGGCAAATAAAAACAGACATTTGTCTTTGTAATAAGTTGAATTAGCTAAACGAATCCTTGTATTTATTTTTCACACAGCACAAATGCAGGTGGTACACAGTAAGTTCATAATTCCCCACAAAACTTATAAACTTAACAAATGGGAATCTAAACATAATATTCTGAATCATCCATAGTTATCCACTGTGTGGAATCCATTCTACAGCAGCAGAGGAGTACCTTAATTTAAAGCACCAAGTTTCCAGGCATTACTACAAATATCTTCTTTTCATTCTCTAATACATGCAGTCAAACTGCCTATGAAGCAAATACCAATTCATCTTACGCTTTAACAGATAAGGTAAAGCACTTGGGAAATCAACATTATTCTTAAGTCTGAAAGTGATTCTACCTCTTTACCTTATTATATTTTCTCCCATGAAATTTTAAACTTTTAATGGAGTTATATTTAACATGAGAATAAATTAAAATTTGAACTTAATGTCTTTTCAGATTCATCCAGCAGTTTAGAATGTTTATATTTGTTTTATGTCTTGAGGGAAACAAAAACGTAATTTCTAATTTAGAATATTCTGGCTGTCTTTATTAAAAGTTACATTTATAATTTTATAGCAAAGTAATATCATCTGTTTGTCCAAACATTACAGATTTTAAAAAATTCCCCTAATGTATGTAAATACAAAGCTTATTCCCAGTACACATTTTATAGAGGTGTGTTTTCATTTTTTGAAGCAGGGTTCAATGGACATTTTTAGGGTCTTGCTAACATCAGCCCTATATACTCAGAGACGATTGAATCTAGTAAATGGACAATGAAAACTGGTTGAGGCTGCTGATGAATGCTTCAATAAAAATCTGATACACACAGATTTCATTGTCATATTCAACGAAACCAAGTCTTCCTTAAAACTGTGATCCTGATAGGCTGAAGATAGAGTAATGGACTGTTAGTTCCTCATGCCAAAAATACATGGGTCTGTCATACAAAGGCTTCATTCTCTGCCTGTCGTCAGTAACTTGAGAGCCTTTTGTAGATTCTGGACAGCAGTGCTTACATCTTCATACTGCAAAGCACTGCCAGCATATTTGCAGTACTTCTGAGCTCTAGCAAAGTCTTCTGGGGTTAGACGAACATCCCCTAGAAGAAAAAGAACAATTGGGATATTTATAAGAATATAAAAAGTGTTCTGTAAGGTTGGGCAAATGCTTATGCTTAAGATTAAAAAACATATTTAAGGCTATGTAAAAACAGTAGTTTTAGTCAATCTCACATGAACTTTGATACATTTTCTTCATTCTTTTCAATTGTCTTTTTATTACTAATATAAACCACAGACACGGCAATACATAATAACTTAGATGAATTAAGATTTTCCTTCAAGAAGCAATAAGGACAAACAAGGATAGCAGCTTTGGTGTCTATGCTAGAATCACTTAGCCTCTCTCTTCATGGAACAATACACACAGACTAAACCAATTCAACCCTCATTTGAGCTGGAATGTAAGTATCACCTTCAATAAAAAAAAAAGTGAATAACAAACTTTATGTAAAGAAAACCAGGTTGCTTAGCTTGTTTTAAGCATGAGAGTATTTTACATGTTTGTGCCATCCATGTAAAAATTTCTTAAGGTTTCTTAAATTTTATATCACTGAAATATACAATTAAACATGTAAACAACCATTACATATTATTTCTCTAAAATTTATTCTTAGCAAGTTTTCTAGTTATACATATGATTAACATGTAGTGCCCAACTAAACAATTTCAGTTTAAAAAAAAACATTAAAAACATTTCATTTAATCTAAGATACAAATTTCCTTGAATATATATTTCTAAAGACAAAATTAAAAATGGACATTGTATCTTGTCTTTTGAAATAACCACCATTTTCTTTGGAAATTTTTATGAGAATTCTCAGGAGTACTAATCAGAAGGCTGGGAGGCATAGACTATAACAAGCAGACAACATATTTCAATTCTGTTTGAAATAAGTACAAGGCTGTACTTAGAATGACTTCGTTTAGTTGCTTTTAATTTTGCCATATGTATATATTTTATGCTGCATGTGTGTATACACAAATACACACACGCAGCATAAAATTAAAAATTTGACATTACCTAGGCAAAGATTTCAAACTAGGTAGCAACTCCAGGCAAGTGGATACAATATTCTGATCCAAATTATTATTTTCTAAAATTTTCAAAAAGAGTACGAAACAATTGATGCTACTGTTTCCAGCACAGTGCCAGGCACCTGCAGGTGCTCAGTAACTTCACTGCATGAATATGAAAAAGCTGTATTTTAAATTATTTCCCACATTTTAAAACTAAGTTCATATAGAATTAAACATTAATTAAATTGCAGATTTTAAAATACACATATACTTACTAGTGTAGGGTGCTAGAGTAAGTCTTCAAATATTTGTTGAACTAGTAGTATTTAAGATTACATAAAATTTGGCCTTCACTGTTGTGAATCAGGGATTACCGATCCCAATTTTAACAGAAGTTACTGACTTGGCATTTGTTGCCCATTAAACCTAAACATCAACTATCCTGCAGTTCTGTTGACAATTTAGTCAGGTATGCTCCAGTTCATATTTCTGATCTTGAAAAATACCTACCAGATTCTTTAACGGTTTTTCAAAATATATTTACACTACATACGCTGTCTAGGTGAGGAAACATCTTTGAAAATTGAGTTTACCTTAACGCTACTTTTTGTGCTTTAAGTCTCTCCTATCTCAGGGCACTCTTTTAAATATACAAGGCATCCATCCAGAATTTACTGGACATGCTGAAAGAAGGCTGTAATGGTCAGATTAATCTTTATTTTTACAGCATTAGCTTTAGCACTGTTTGGCTGACATATCACTTATTAATAAGGTAATATGTATAATGGCAAAAACCATTAAAACACAATATTGTATTTTTTTGTGAAATAATTTCAATATTTAAAAAATGTGAATGAAAATATATTAACAGAAAAATATAACTAGATATAAAATACATAAAGCTTACAGACATGCATAACCAATTATGTAACTCATATATAAAATACAAGAACTAAGTAACAACCAATGTACAGATTTAGATCCAAAATGTAACTTATAGACATATATATTTATTTTCAACAATGAAAAATTAAGCTAAAAAATCATGTTACATGCTATTTTGTAACACATAGGCTCTCCTTTATTTTGAAAATATAGTATACTAGTCTACATTCATTAATAAAATATGAATTAAATTCTTAAACTGAGTAAAAATAAAATGTCACCTAATTATGAGTCTTTAAAATTAGTATTTAAAAACTCAACAGAGTAAGCGAAAAATATATAAGGGTAAACACATTTCAGAAAGAGAACAAGTGTTAAATTTCAGTTTATCTGACTTTATACTCAAAAAGGTCAATATAAGCTTAATGCACCAAAATAAAAGCTGTTTTTTTTTCTATCATTAAAATTTACTAGAGGCCATAATCAGAACAAGAGAGGGTGCAAGTGGACCTTAAAGATGCTTCAAAGATTAGAGGGGTTGTCTAATATATCTCTCTTCTGAAATCTTAGCTTATAAGTTACAGACGAGCTGCAGACAAGACCATCTATATATAAGAGGGCTTCATCTCCTCTTCAGAGGTCAGGACAAGATCAGGCAGAAGAGAGCTAGAACTATCAGTTAAATCCTCTACTACAGTGGCAAAGAGAGCCTGGGTCAGCACTGGATCAAAGATAACATCACTTGGTATAAAGAAAAATCACTGTGTGCTCAGTTGACATAAGCATCCATTTCCAAGGTTGATATATCTAATGTCATAAGAGAGGATAGAACACTTATTTGTAAATATTTCCAAAATGAGTCTTTAGCAGCTCTTTCCAATTTAACTAGATAGTTCTAGAAATTCTTATGTCAAAGGCCTTGGATAATCTCATTCTGGTATACTCTATTATCCTTTGACTTGGATGGAACACACAGGACACAGACTGAACCTTCATACATACAGGCATTGCTGAGACATGTCACTTAACAATTCCAACAATAGTAGTTATGAATACAGGCAGAATTTCATTATGTCAAGTGCTGTGCTAAATACTATTCAGATATTATATCACTTAATGCTCAAAAAACTTTTTTTTTTTTTTTGAGATGGAGTCTCACTCTGTCGCCCAGGCTGGAGTGCAGTGGCATGATCTCGGCTCAATGCAAGCTTCACCTCCTGGGTTCATGCCATTCTCCTGCCTCAGCCTCCCAAGTAGCTGGGACTACAGGCGCCCACCACCAGGCCTGGCTAATTTTTTTGTAATTTTTTAGTAGGGACGGGGTTTCACCGTGTTAGCCAAGATGGTCTCAATCTCCTGACCTCGTGATCCACCCATCTCGGCCTCCCAAAGTGCTGGGATTACAGGCGTGTGCCACCGCGCCTGGCCAATGCTCAAAAAACTTTATCAGGTAAGTTGTCATTCACACTCTAATACTATTCAGAGATGTAAAAGTAAAAAAGTAAACACTGTGCTTCAAATACCTACCTATCCAATTCCATTCTCCAGAGTGAGCCATAAATTCATTACAATATATTTAATATACATTAATATCACACATATATGCATTAAAAGGTGATTAAATACTAAGCAGTAAGGAGAAATACGTAGCAGAAAAGGGGTATAAGTACTAGAAGCGGTAGTAATGGTAGTGACAGTGGTTATAAATGCACTATTTTTAAAAAAGACTTTATATTTTAGAGCAGTTTTAAGTTCACAGCAAAGTTGAGAGGAAGGTACAGAGATTTCCCTTATCTCCCCTTCCTCACCATGCATAGCTTCCTCCATTATTAAACTCCCCAACTTGAGTGGTATATTTGTCACAATCGATGAACCTGCATTGATCCATCAGTATTACCCAGAGTCTATGTTAGGGTTTACTCTTGACGTTGTGCATTCCATGAGTTTGGACAAATTTATAATGACATATATCTATTGTTACAGTGTGATATGGTTTGGATTTGTGTCCCCACCCAAATCTCCTGTCAAATAGGAGGAGAGGCCTGGTAGGAGGTGAGTGGATCATGGGGATGGATGTCCCCCTTGCTGTTCTTGTGACAGTGAGTTCTCATGAGATCTGATGGTTTAAAAGTGTGTGGCACTTCCCCCTTCATTCTCCTATTGCCGTGTGAAGAAGGTGCCTGCTTCCCCTTCACCTTCCACGTGACTTGCTGAATGATTTTGACCAAAATGCTGATAATGATATGGACAATGAAGTCCAGCCTGAGGTGGTTTCAGATGGAGATGAGGAACTTATTGGGAACTAGAGTAAGGTCACTTTTGCTATGCTTTAGCAAAGAGGCTGGAGGCATTTTGCCCCTGCCCTAGAGATCTGTGGAACTTTGAAATTGAGAGAGATGATTTAGGGTATCTGACAAAAGAAATTTCTAAGCAGCAAAGCATTCAAGAGTTGACCTGACTGTTTCTAAAAGTGTACGCTCATATGCATGAACAAAGAGATTATCTGAAAATGGAACTTATATTTAAAAAGCAGAGCATAAAGGTATGGAAAATTTGCAGCCTGATCATGTGGTACAAAAAAAACACCTGTTTTCTGGGGCAAAATTCAAGTCTATCACCCAAATGTGCATAAGTAAAGAGGAGTTGAATGTTAACAGCCAAGACAGTGGGGGAAAATGTCTCTAGGGCATTTCACAGACCACCACAGCAGACCCCGCCATCACAGGCTTGGAGATCTAGAAGGAAAAAATGGTTCCATGAGCCAGATACAGGGCCAGCTGCTCTGTGTAGCCTTGGGACATGGCACCCCAGCTGCTCCAGCTCCAGCCATAGCTAAAAGGGACCAAGGTGTGGCTTGGGCCATGGCTTGGGCCATGGCCACACCAAGGTGTGGTGTTGGGCCTATGGGTGAGCAGAAGGCAAGAGGTGAGGTTTGGGAATCTCTGCCTAGATTTCAAAGAATGTATGGAAATGCCCGGATGTCTAGGCAGAAGTGTGCTGCACTGGTGGAGCCCTCACGGAACACCTCTACAACAGCAGTGCAGAGAAGATATGGGGGGTTGGAGCCCCCATGCAGCATGCCCACTGGGGCACTGCCTAGTGGAGCTGTGAGAAGAGGGCCACCATCCTCTAGACCTCAGAATGGTAGACCTACTGACAGCTTACATCATGCACCTGGAAAAGTCACAGGCACTCAACATCAGCCTGTGAAAGCAGCCAAGGGGGCTGTACCCTGCAGAGCCACAGGGGTGGAGCTGCCCAAGGCCTTGGGAGCCCACCCCTTGCATTGGCATGACCTGGAAGTGAGACATGGAGTCAAAGGAGATTATTTTGGAGCTTTACAATTGAATGACTTTCCTGGTGGGCTTCAGACTTGCATGGGGCCTGTAGCCCCTTTGTTTTGGCCAATTTCTCCCATTAAGAATGGGAGCATTTATCCAGTGCCTGCACCCTCACTGTATCTCAGAAGTAACTAACTTGCTTTTGATTTTACAGGCTCATAGGTGGAAAGGACTTACCTTGTCTCAGGGGAGAGTCTGGACTATAAACTTTTGAGTTAATGCTGAAATGAGTTAAGACTGGTGGACTATTGAGAAGAGATATTTGTATTTTGGAATATGAGAAGGACATGAGATTTGGGAGGGGCCAAGAACAGAATGATATGATTTGGACTTGTGTCCCTGCCCAAACCTCATGTTGAATTGAAGGAGGGGCCTGGAGAGAGGTAACTGGATCATGGGGGTTGATGTGCCCCTTGTTATTCTTGTGATAGTGAGGTCTCATGAGATCTGATGGTTTAAAAGTGTGTGGCACTTCCCCCTTCCCTCTCTGTCTCCTGCTGCCATGTGAGGAAGATGCCTGCTTCTTCTTCACCTTTTGCCATGATTATAAGTTTCCTGAGGCCTCCCAGTCATGCTTACTGTTGAGCCTGTGTAACCATGAGTCTTAAACCTCTATTCTTCATAAATTACCCAGTCTCAGGTAGTTCTTTATAGCAATATGAGAACAGACTAAAACATAGTGTCATACAAAATAGATTCACTGCCCTAAAACTTCTCTGTGATCCACTCATTCATCCCTCCCTCTCCCCCTAACTCTTGGCAACTGCTGATCTTCTACCCCCTCTATAGTTTGCCTTTTTCAGAATGTCACATACTTGGAATTATACAGTATACAGCTTTTAAAAATTGGTTCCTTTCACTTTGTAATATGCATTTAAGTTTCCTCCATGTCTTTTCATAGCTTGATAGCTCATTTCCTTCTAGCACTGAATAATATCCCATTGTCTAGATGTACTGCAGTTTATTTATCCATTCACCGACAGCAAGATAATCTTGGTTCCTTCTGTGTTTTGGCAATTGTAAACAGAGCTGCTATAAACTTTTGCTTGCAGGTTTTCATATGAATATATGTTTTAAAAGCATTCAGGTAACTACCAAGGACACAACTGCAGGATCCTAAGGTAAATGTATTTAGTTAAATAAGAAACTGCCAAACTGTCTTTTAAAATGGCCGTATCATTTTGCATTCCTACCAGCAATGAATGAGAGTTTCTGTGGTTCCACATCGTCACCAGCATTTGGTGCTGTCAATGTTGTGGATTTTGGCCATTCTAATAGGTGTGTAGTGGTATCTCATTGTTCTAATTTGCATTTTCCTGATGATATATGCGGTGGAGTATCTTCTCATATGTCTGCTTTCCATTTGTATATCCTCTTTAGTCAGGTGCCTATAAAGGCCTTTTGCTAATTTTTAAATAGGGTTGTCTGCGTTATTGTTCTTTAGGAGTTCTACGTATATTTTGTTAACAGTCCTTAATCAGATAAGCCTTTTGCAATGTTTTCTCTCAGTCTGTGGCTTGTCCTTTCATTTTTTTTTTTTTTTTTTTTTTTAGAGATGGAGTCTCGCTCTTTCGCCCAGGCCAGACTGCAGTGGCGCTCTCTCAGCTCACTGCAAGCTCTGCCTCCCGTGTTCATGCCACTCTCCTGCCTCAGCCTCCCGAGTAGCTGGGATTACAGGCGCCTGCCACCGCGCCTGGCTAATTTTTTGTATTTTTAGTAGAGATAGGGTTTCACCGTGTTAGCCAAGATGGTCTTGATCTCCTGACCTCGTGATCTGTCTTTTCATTTTCTTGACAGCATCTTTAGAAGGGCAGAAAATTTTAATCTTAATGAAATCTGCGTTATCATTTCTTTCTTTTATAGGTCATGCATTTAAAAAGTCATTGCTCAGCCCAAAGTCATCTGGATTTTCTCTTATGCTATCTTTTACATGTTTTATAGTTTTGTATTTTACTTTTTACATTTATTTTTTATGAAGGTAAAATATTCATGTATAATTTGCCATCTTTACAATTTCAAAGCATACATTTCAGTGGTAATAAAAACATGTATATTCTTTTTTTTTCCACTTTCATCCTCCACTCCTTCCCCCTTTCCTTCCTGGCCTTTGGTAACCACTAATCTACCTCTATTTTCACGAGATCCACCTTTTTTAGCTCCCACATGTGAGTGAGAACATACGATATGTGTCTTTCTGTGCTTGGCTTATTTTATTTCAAACAATGACCTCTAGTTCTATCCATGTTGCTGCAAATAACAGAATTCTTTTCCTTTTTTTGGCTGAATAATATTCCATTGTGTATACACACCACATTTTCTTTATTCATTCATCCACTGATAGCCATTTAGGTTGATTCCATTTTTTGGCTACCGTGAATAGTGCTGCGATAAACATGAGAGTGCAGATTTCTCGCAGCATATTCATTTCCTTTCTTTTGGATACTGTTTTCCTTTCCTTTGGAACTGTTGAATCATATGGTACTTCTATTTTTAGTTATTTGAGAAACCTCTGCACTGTTCTCTATGCCTGTCTTTTGGTATGAGCCATTTTAACTAGGGTAAAATGATAATGCAATGTGATTTTGATTTGTATTTCTCTGATGATTAGTGATGCTGAGCATTTCTTCATATACGAAATGTTAGATCTTTTGCCCATTTTTGAATTGCATTATTTGTTTTTTGCTATTGAGTTGTCTGAGTTCCTTATATATTCTGGTTATTAATCCCTTGTCAGATAGATGGATTGCAAATATTTTCTCCCATTCCATGGGTTGTCTTTTCACTTTGTTGATTTTTTCCTTCGCCATGATGAAGCATTTTAGCTGGATCTAATCCCATTTGGCCATTTTTGCTTTATTTGCCTATGCTTTCGAGGTCTTACACACAAAAAAATCTTTGCATAGACCAATGTCCTGGAGCACTTCTCTAATGTTTTCTTCTATCAGTTTCATAGGTCTTAGATTTGAGGTTTCAGATGTAAGTCTTTAACCCATTTTGACTTGATTTTTGTGTAGGATGAGAGATGGGGGTTTACTTTCATTCTTTTGCATATAGTTATCCAGTTTTCCCAGCACTATTTATTGAAAAAATTGTCCTTTCCCCATTGTATGTTCTCGGCATCTTTGTCAAAAATAAGTTGGTTGTAAATGCATAAATGTATATCAGGATTCTCTATTCTGTTCCACTGGTCCATGTGTCTGTTTTTTATGCCAGTACCATGTTGTTTTGGTTATCATAGCTTTGTAGTAAATTTTGAAGTCACATAGTGTGATGCCTTTAGCTTTGCTCCTCTTGCTCAGTTTTGCTTTTACTATTCAGGGTCTTCTATCATTCTACATAAATCTTAGGGTTCTTTTTTTTGGTGAAATGTCATTCTGTGAAGAATGTCTTTGGCATTTTGATAGGGATTGCACAGAATCTGTAGATTGCTTTGGGTAGTATTGTCATTTTAATAATATTAATTCTTCCAATCCATAAGCATGGAGTATCTTTCCATTTTTTATGTGTCTACTTCTATTACATTCATCAGAATGTTATATAGTTTTTCTTAGTTATTAATATATACACAATGGTGTATATACACAATGGAATATTATAGTTAGTTATTAATAACTAACTTCTTTAGTTAGATCGGTTCCCAGGTATTTTTTTTTTGTATTTGTATTTTTTGTATTACATTTTTTGTATTATATTCAACAGAATTTTATATAGTTTTTCTTAGTTATTAATATATACACATACTGTATATATACAATGGAATATTATAGTTAGTCATTAATAACTAACTGCTTTAGTTAGATCGATTCCCAGGTATTTTATATTTTTTTGTATTACATTTTTTGTATTACATTCATCAGAATTTTATATAGTTTTTCTTAGTTATTAATATATACACATAGTGTATATACACAATGGAATATTATAGTTAGTTATTAATAACTAACTTCTTTAGTTAGATCGATTCCCAGGTATTTTATATTTTTTTGTAGCTATGGTAAATGGGATTGCTTTCTTAATTTGATTTTCAGATTATTTGCTGTTGGTGTATATAAATGCTACTGATTTTTGTATGTTGATTCTGTATCCTGTAACTTCACTAAATTTATCAGTTCTAACGGTTTTTTGGTGGAGTCTTTAGGTTTTTATAGGCCATAAGATCATGTCATCTGTGAGTAAGGCTAATTTGACTTCTTCCTTTTCAATTTGGATGAACTTTATTTCCTTCTTTTGCCGAATTGCTCTATTCTCTATACTACAAAATTGCTCTATACTAAAAAATTATATACATAGTATTAATTCTACCAGTGGATTTTACATCTTGAAATGTTTTCTTCTGCACATTAGTGTTTTCTTTCAGACTGAAGAACTCCCCTTAGCTTTTCTTGCAGGATGGGTCACCTTTTGTGTCTGGGAAAGACTATATCTTTCCTTCATATTTGAATGACAATTTTGCTGGACACAATATTCCTAGATGACAGTTTTTTTTTTTTTAATGTTCCAATACCTACTGGCCTGTTGAGAAGGCTGTTGCCAGACGATTTGGAGCTCTGTTATATGCTATTTGCTTCTTATCTCTTGGTGTTTTAAGGACTTTCTCTTTGTCCTTGGCCTTTAGCATCTGATTACTACATGCCTTCAGGTAGTCTTATTTGGGGGTTGAATCTGTTTGGTGTTAAAAGACCTTCCTGTACCTGGATATTTATATCTTTCTCAAGTTTTGGGAAGTTTTCTGTTATTATTTCTTTGAATAAGCTTTCTACCTCTCGCTCAGCTCCCTCTTGAACATCAATGGCTCTTAGATTTGGTCTTCTGAGGTAGATTTCTATATCTTGTAGCCAGTCCTTTTCATTCTCTTTTTTTCCTTCTTCTGACTGTGTATTTTCAAATAGCTGGTCTTGGAGCTCACTGATTTTTTTCTTCTGCTTACTTCATTCTGTTGTTGAGAGCCTCAAAAGAGTTCTCCAGTTCAGCAAATGTATTTCTCAGCTCCAAGATTTGATTTTTTTTTGAAAAATTATTCCAATATCTGTCAAATTTCTTTATTGCTTTTCTGTATTATCTTAGAGGTCAATGAGTTTTCTTAAAATTGTTATTCTGAAGTCTTGGTCAGAGAGCTCACAAACTGCTGTCTTGTTAGGGTCAGTTTTGGGATTTTTTTTTTTTTTTTTGATGGGAGTCTCACTGTCACCCAGGCTGGAGAGTGCAGTGGGGAGATCTCGGCTCACTGCACTCTCCGCCTCCCAGGTTCAAGCGATTCTCCTGCCTCAGCCTCCCAAGTAGCTGGGATTATAGGCATGCACCACCATGCCTGGCTAATTTTTTTTTGTATTTTCAGTAGAGACAGGGTTTCGCCATGCTGGCCAGGCTGGCCTTGAACTCCTGACCTCAGGTAATCTGCCCACCTCAGCCTCCTAAAGTGCTGGGATTACACGCTTGAGCCACAGTGCCCGGCCAGGATTTTTGCTTTGTCCTTTTGAGAAGGTCATGATTCCCTGTTTGCTGTTGTTTCTTGTGGGTCTTTCCTATGTCTTTGCACTGGAAGAATTAGTTATTTATTCCAGTTTTCTCTGTCCAGCTTGTTTTGGTTTTTATTGCATATATTTGCTCAACAAATCTTCACTGCTAGGTCGCTACCTCCTTTTCAGCTCTAGGTGGCGCCGTAAGCCCAGGTTTGCCTCAGCTCTAGTAAATGTTTGGAGCGCTGAATGTCCCAAATGGATTACACTGGCAGTGTGGGAAGGCAGGCTAGGTAGGGGTTTGTGCCTACAGTACCTGGGAAATGTACCTCCTATAGCATGGTACTGCTGAACAGCCATTCTGATTTGGTGTCTCCTTTGGCCAAGTTGCACAGTGAAGTTTCTGGGGCTGGGAATAATAGTCTCTGCTGGTCTTCAGTGATATTTTCCCTGCAGGCAGTCATGATGCTACCTGTGGGTTAAGGCAAGGACAGATCTCCTGCCAGGGAACCCAAGGAGGTGGGGAAGATGGTTGACCACTTCAATTTTACTTCTTTCATTGTAGAAATCATGAGGTGGGGGAGATTTTCTGTGTGGGCATAAGGGTAGGGCAGAAGCATCATGAAAGTGGAAGTCCGATTCTCCTACTGGAGTTTTTCCACTTCTCTGTGGCCCCAGGAACTATTTCATCCTCATACTTGGGCTCTGGGTTGTTGCTGGTGTCAATCTCAGTGCTGTATATTTGTTTTTCGTTTTCTGTTGGTGGGGAATGAAGCCAGTATGCTTCTACACTGCCATTTTGGAACCGGAAGCCCCTAGTTTTGGAGTTCAAATTTAGGCATCAGAACCATTTTGAGTTAAATTTTGAGATGAGTGGAAGGTCTGTGTCTAGATTCGCTTTTTTTGCTGTATGTGGCTGTCCTGTTACGCCAGCACCATTTATTGAAACGAGTATCTTTTTTCAATGCTGTTCCCTTTGCTCCTTTTGTCAAACATCATATGACTTTTTCTGTATGGGTCTATTTTTGGACTCTGTCTCACTGATCTATTTGTCTGTTCTTCTGCCAGTACCATACTATCTAGATTACTGCAGATTTGTATTATGTTTTTAAGTCAGGTGGTGCCAGTCCTCCAACTTTGTTCTTCTCCTTCAATACTACGTTGATTATTCTGGGTCTTCTGCCACTCCATATAAACTTTAGATAGTTGGAGTTCATATGCACCAAATAACTTGCTGGGATTTTGATGGGAACTGTCCATAATCTATAGATCAAGCTGGGAAGAACTAACATCTTGAGAATACAGTCTTCTTATGCATGATCACGAAATCTCCATTTATGTAATTCTTTGATTCTTTCATGAGCATTCTGTAGTTTTCCTCATATAGATCTTGTAATGTATTTTGTTACATTTATACCTGAATATTTTTGGTGGAATGCTAATGTAAATGGTATTTTGTTTTTGATTATTGTATTTATGTAAATACAAACACAATGGCAAGTGTATTTTAATTTCAAATCCCACTTGTTTTGTGCTGCTATGTGGAAAGCAATTAATTTTTGCATATTAATCATGTATACTGCAATCCAGTTACAATTGCTTATCAGTTCTAAGTGTATTTTTTGATTGATTCTTCCAGATTTTCTACAGACCATCATGTCATCTATGAACAAAGACAGTGTTATTTTTTCTTTCCCTATCTTTATAGCTTTTATTTCTTTTTCCTTTCTTACTGCACTAGCTAGGATTTTCAGTATGATGTTAAAATGTCAGTGTTGATATTTATATTTCATCCTGAGTGAAGTACTCTATGTTTTGTCATAAGCCTTTTACTTTTTGAAGGAGAATGTTCTTTGTGTCTAAGTCAAATGAAATCCTTTTCTTTTATATTCCATAATTCTATTACTGTTCAAAATCATGGCATATTTTTGTTTGCTTCCAAATTGAGATTTCTTGTATAATATCAAAATTTTTCTTAGATGTTTTGGTTCACTTTTTTTTCTTACTGGCAGGATTCTAGGGCATCTTATCTATGTCTTTCATATTCTGAAGCTCCTATTCTATACATGAAATGAAATCCATGTTATTTTTCTTAAAGGAGGGGAGTTCTCCAATTTCCTATTCTAATTTTGGAGCAATTGCTTTCCAAGCAGGTGGGAAAGCTATCATAGAATCTTTCTTCTTTGGAGTATCTAAAGAAGTATATTTCACCATTTCTTATATTTCATATTTCTATTTTGCTTGATTACCACCCTTATCTTGATGGAGTACATCCTGAGTTAAGTTCCTTAAAAAAGGTATGTGCTAGGCAAAATGTGAGAGTTCTTACATATTTAAAAATTATTTTGCCCTAACACCTGCCTGACAGTTTAGATAAAGAATTCTAGGGTTCTGGTTCTAGATAGTAGACTAAGCATATATAATTAACTATTCTTCCTTCTGAAACCATAATGAAATGATAAAGTAACACAAAAGGAAATAAATCCACAAAATTAAAAAGGAGAAGAGAAGAGAAAGAATGAAAAAAGTGAAAAGAGAAAATTGACAAGAGATTTAAAGAGCATCTCCCTAAAACTGTGTAACAAACTGCCCAGGCAGTGCTAGAACTCTTAAGGTAGGTATGATATCCAGCTCACCCCTAAAAGGCTCTCCTCATTCCATGGTTGAGAGGCAGGAAGGCTTATTGGCCAGTTCCCACTCATACAGGGAGAACAGAAAATTCAAGCTGAAAAACACACCGGCAGACATTAACAGAGGAAACTAAATAACAGCTATTAAAAATAAATGGCTGGGCACGGTGGCTCATGCCTGTAATCCCAGCAGTATGGGAGGCTGAGGCAGGCGGATTATGAGGTCAAGAGATCGAGACCATCCCTGGCCAACATGGTGAAATCCCGTCTCTACTAAAAATATAAAAATTTGCTGGGTGTGGTGGCGCACACCCGTAGTCCCAGCTACTGGGGAGGTTGAGGTAGGAGAATAGCTTGAACCCGGGAGGCAGAGGTTGCAGTGAGCTGAGATTGCGCCATTGCACTCCAGACTGTCTCAAAAACAAAACAAAACAAAAAAGGTCTTCACTTTAAATATAAAAGGATTAAATATCATCTGACATATGAAGAAAACAAAAGTCTGAATGAGAAAGACCAAAATAAACACAATGCCTGATTTGGGCTAAAAAAAACAGAGAAATCAGAAAAGTAGTAAAGATTATACTTAAACCAATCACTTAGCCTATAAACCAACCAACCAAAGTAACCTCAGAGATTTTTATTTTTAATAATGGTCAGTTCCTTTCTTTTTAGATAATTTAATAACAGTGTAGATAAGAAAAGTCACAATCAGAACTCATAGTAATCTCGAACTAAATTAATATAATCTAGCATAGGCTTCCATGGTAGCCTTAGCTCCATGTTTGTTCTTCAATATCTGGTAGTGCATGAAAAAAAGAACTGTAACAAAAGGGGACAGCTTTGGATGTTGGTATTTTTAAAGTCAAACAATCCTGGCTCATTTGAGAATCTAGTGAACATAAGCATTCAAGGAAATTTATTTCAAATTACCTAGAAATTCAAATTTCAGTAACAACATTTAAATATATGGTACTGTCAAGGTAAAATTACAAAACAGCAACCCAAAACAGGAGATAAATGTATCTCACAAAATAGTCAGCTGACTTACCCTGGGAAATTGTATTGAAAAGTGCAGGATCAATGGCAGGTATAGTCTGTGGAGTAGGTTGGATAGTATTACTTGCTACACCTGCAAATCAGAAAAGCATAAATGGGCATAAAAGTATTACACCTTTTAATTATACAGTAGGGCAGCACTTAAAAATCATGAGGCAATTTCATTACTTTGCTTATTTTCTAGAAACATCAATGGATTCTAATTTGACATACTTAGTTGATCTTGGAGGATATCAAGTGTTTACATATGTGTATGGGCTATGCATTTCCTAACATGTATTTTGTCTAATGCTTCGCATTACTTCTCCATTAAAGCTTACCAAATATCTGTAGAAGTAGCAAACTCCCTACCTTTCAATTCCTCAGCCAATTAAATAATTTGGTGATAAAGTAGAACATAATTCTAATTCAGTTTAATTTAGAGGATGAATCCAATTTCATCACCGTGCATGAAATTACAAATTAACATTTGTAATTTTCTAGTTTACACATTTTAATATGATATTTTTACATATCCAATAAACAATTATCCAATAAACAACTGTTTTGACTTTGTTAGAACGTTTCAAAACTGTGATATCAATGAATAACTTAGCATTCTTGATTAATGGTAAGGAATATACTAAAGTTGAAGATTATTTATTAATCATCTAAAAAACTAACAAAAAGTGTTAAAAGTTCCCCCAAAAAAGGACTGAAATGATTCAATCAGCAGGAAAATAAAATGAGGAAAAGTTGATTACTCCAAATCAATGGAGTTAAAAAGTCTCTCAAGATGGACTGTTTGCCAAACTAATACACTGAATTCGAATAGGCAATTTGTAGAAAGGGTAAAGTGGGAAAAATACTGGAATAAGAAAAAGGAAACAGAGAAAAAGGTTAAAATAAATAGGAAGTTTCTAGGGGGATGGATATATATCCACTGAGAGTTCTAGAATAACGGTTTCACAAAAGATGGCTGAAGTTCTAAAATTTTCTAAAGGTCTAAAGTTTTTCTGGTATGAAGTTCTAAAGTTCTTCCGGTAAGAAGTTTTGACTTTTAAGATTTTTCTCAACCCCAACCTAAGAGAAAAAATGGTTTAAATATACATTATTTACCTCACTTAATTGTTTTCCAGGACAAACTCGCTCTGTATTTATACCCTTTGGAACTATTAAAAGCCATATAAATATTGCTTTTTAACTAAAAATTGAAAAATCTTAAAGTACACAGGGATACAGATGAAAGGTGAAGTACAAATTTTATATAGTACAAAAAAATATAAAGGAGAAAGCCTGCCTCTCCTACCCCAAAGTTTAGGGCTAGTACCAGTTTCTATGACACCTTTCCACCCACCTACAAATAACTGTGTGTCCAATCCAATCTATATATATGTCAATGCTGTTCTCTGCTAAGAAGTTTGTGTACTTATCTAAACTAAAATCTTCTAGAAGGCATACTTGCGTGTGTGTTTTGCAAATGGTAGTTAAGTTCTGCATACTATACTGTTTTATGCATTTTTCACTTAATGTGTCCTAGCAATAACTCCAGATTAATACGTATAAATCTGTCTTGCTGTTTTTAATGGTTTCATAGTGTCCCATTCTCTGCATGCATAGCTTATAAAGCAATCCCTTACTGATGGACATTTAAGTTTTAATTTCCAATCTTTTGCTATTACAAATAATGCTACAGTAAATATTCTCATATACTGTGTATATGAATATATTTATAGAAAACTGTATAAAAGTATAAATGCAAAGTGAGGAGACAGACAAATCTTAGGCTGACCTATTCAATGACTATTTTTTGCTTGATTTTGATAAGTACTCACCAAATATATTTAAATTATAAACATCTGACAATTTTCTCCACAAAACTTGCCAAACACTGAAAGGCACATAAATATATATTATTTTTAAAATGCTAGAATGTAAAATCTGAGATGGATCTTCACACTAGTCACGTCTAGTGCTTTGAAACAGGTGTACCTAGGCTTATGTAGATTACATATATCATTCATATACATCTTAAAAAACAAGGTAAATCTACTATACTCTAATGGTCCAATCTATAGATCAATGTCATTCGTTGCTAAGTAATTTGCATTTCTGCCTAAATTAAAATCCTCCAAACAAATCTCTATTTATAGAGAAGACTATCCAGAAAGTGTGATTAAACAGACTCCTGAAAGAACACAGCATTTGGAGAGACACAGAAAAAGGAAGAAAGGCATGTTACCTATATTGTCTATGAGTAACAGTATAAGGAAAGAATGAGTGAAACCTTAGTGTAATCATGAGAAACAGGGTTGAGAGAAATGCGTAGGCCAGAGTATCAACAACAGGTTATCAAAGCTTACAGAAGAATGCAAACATGGTACTTCTGATACAAGTACACAGCCTACATTTTGATCTATGAAGTGAGCTGCATTTTACAATGAAAGGCTAGCTTTAATCATAAAATAATTATATTATTTAATCTAGCTTTATTACTAAAATCTTCTCCTGTAATATGAACTATAAAAAGCTTATGTTTCTTGAGAAAGAAAAAAACACACTGTATCAACTACATGTGATATCTGTGCAGTGTTGAAAGCACAAGAAGCAAACACTTCGCCTGTTTAAACAATCACTATCCCTGTCCTCATTGCACCTCCTTTGCTTTTTTGTGGAAGAACTAAAAACTGCAAATTAGTACATACTATTCTTTTCAGTTATCTTAAGGATTTCCCTTTGATAAAAGTGCATCCTGGACCTTTATATGAGAGAAAATAAATCATTCTTAACGTGAGTAAGAGGGGAAACATTTGCTATTATTTATATATTAAAAATGTTATTTTGTTTTTTATTAGGCAACTATGAACTTTTTTTATTGTTTCAAATATAATAGAAAAAAATCTGGGGCTAAAAGGAGGAGATTTCAACATCTCAAACCAATCTTAAAGGGAAATATACTATCAGAAAAGTAGGTTTTAATTTGAGAGGATTTTAGTTCCTTAGAGGAAGGAACATAGAAGGCACGTGGCTAAAACATGAAGTCAAAAAAACTTGGATTCAAATCCTGGTTCTGTCATTACTGGGTATGTTTGTTTTCTTAGAATAATTGCTTAGTCTCTTGAGAGTTTGTAAGTTAAAGACAGTAATACATAATATAGTTGCTGCAAGAATAAGTGTGGAAATTAGCCATGATAATCATTTGACTGGTAAGGCTACAAGAGTGTATAAAATATGATAGGATCTCATTCTATAGAAGTTCTAAGTTTTTTAGTTTTATTCTTCCCTCTAAGGAACAAAAGAGAGAGAAAACAAGAGGCTCATGCTAGAGTTAACTAGATCAAATTGAACTGTTTATGACAAAAAACTTTCTAATAGAAAACCACCTAATATTTATCTTTATGTCATGAATATTCTAGCCAGGATACACTGTGTATTAGTTTGAACATATAAGACTATCAATACTTTATCATTTTTGTTACACAAAACTGGCAATTTCATATGGATCGATCTACTATAGCCCTCCTGTTAAAAGTGTTTTCTCTTTTTTATACTCATAGAGTGTATCTATATATAAATATATACTGATGTGCCTATACCACAACTCTGCCTTGAGATATACTGTCTAAAACACAACTCCTTGGACAGTCTTTCTATAAGGTTAATATCCTACCCCCAGTTGTGATACTTCTCTTGATTCACATAATAATTTTAAGTGTTCATTAACTTGCCATTAAATACCTTGACTTTCCTTGGCACAGAAATAGGAAGGAAGAGGAAAAAAAAGAGGGAAAGGAGGCTAATCTGCTGAACACTGATTTTGTGATAGGCCTACTACTAGTCCATTTTTACAGTTTTTCCCTTTTAATAATTAAAATAACCATGAGAAGTAAGTATGATTAATTTCATATTAGAAAGAGGAAAAATTAAGGTCACGAGAAGTTAAATATCAGCTGAGTTTATGCTTTAGCATGGGGTAGAAACAAATAACCAATATGATTTGCCTCCTAAATGCATTTTATTTCCCCTTGGCTCCTCTATGAGAATGCTTGTGTCTGGGACTCTTGATCAGGATTTAAACCTTCAAGTATAATCTGAACAGTATTCATCTAAGGCGAACAGATCTAAGTAGCTGGTTTCACTTACATTATTCCACACTGGAAATAATGAATATTTCTAAACATAATAAAATACTTAAAAGTGTTCCAAGAAATTTTACTTCCAAAACAAATGCAAATAGGTTTGTCTATTAATATCATCACATAGGCCATAAAATATTGAAAAGTCAAGGTCAAATATGCTGACTGAAGACACAAAAAGAGATCAGTGCTAAAATTATCATTTCATCAATAATCTTAAAGAAAACGTTAGCAATATTTTTGCAGATAATATAAACTTGTAAGTTTTAAAATAGGAGGAAAGACACTAATCATACTTGATGTTACAATGGTCAAAATAGAAAACTTGCATATAATGTAATTCATGCAAAATTTGGGTAAAATAAAAAAAATTTGGGTAAAATAAGGCTGACAAAAGTAAAGTAATAGTGTGTTACATAATAGGAACAGTAGAAATCAGGGCATGAAGGATGACTATCATTCCATTAATTATTTTAAAGTGTTTGTATAGTTTAGTACCATAAGTCACCTGGGATAAAAGTAAATTTTTAAGAAAAGTTTTTGAAAAAATTAAATGTAAAATTTAAATTATAGCTGCAAGTGTCCTACTTGGAGATAAAGGTGACATTTTGTCAACAATGCAATTAAAGGGAAGAGTAACTGAAATTTTGTCAAAGTGTCTTTACTGACCCTGACTTAACTACTGAGGACTAACTTTGTCAGATTTTTAAAAATAAAAACATAAACATACAGTACTGATTTATTCACAGATAGGTCTCTCTTTCCTGTTAGTTTTTTAAAGTGTAAGGTTAAAAAAAAAATAATCCGAATCCCTCCTTTCACCTGTCTATGATTTCATTGTTACTGAGATTTCATGCCTCAAAGCCCACTCCCCATCATCAATAATACCCATGTTGAGGGCAGAGGCATAGTCCCAAGGGAATGAAACAAACCTAGATATCACAGTGAGACCCTGACTGACACATCCTAATATCAACTCCACTCACCTCCGAGCTATTCTAAAACAACAGTGAGGGGAAAAGAAAGGGAAGAGAAGAAAAAGAAAAACAGCAATATATATGAAAAGCATGGAAACCAATCTTATTAATAAAATATAAGGTTAAGAGTAATCAATGCACATAATACTTGTAATTTCTCAAATAATTAGAATACAACTAATATTAAAATTTTAATGAAAATAATTTAATGTTTCTTGTGGGTTCAAATGGAATTCAAGGAACTTGTCATGTTTTCATGACCATCATTATGAGGCACATATGTGATAAGAAATGCAGTTCTTCTTTATAAAAGGGGAATTAAATAAATCATTCAGTTACAGTTTCCCACCTGTGCTGTGAGGCACTTCTGCTGGTGTATTAGCTGGAGCGTGTGCACCCGGAGGAATCTGTATTCCAGTATAGTTGCCTGATGGCATGTTGCTTGGGTCATAAGTTGAAGATGATGATGGCTGAGTTGGCTGAGTGGGCAGAGAGGCTGCTCCAGCATCTTCATTTTCTTCAATATCTATCAGATCACATATACACAATGTTACAGTAGGTATTTTGAAATACAAGTGCTAGGTATTCTTATTTCATTATACACGTGACAAATGGAATCTTTAAATGCAATTCTATTTAATGCAGTGGAGAAGCAAGCTCTATTCTTAAAACAATATTTTTAATTTTTTTATTTTCTTAAAAAATGTAATTGTACCTGACAATATGATTATCACTTCTTTCAGGTTAATATTTTTTAATTCTATAAAATCTTTGCATATAGTGTATATATACACACATATATATACACACACACACATACATATATATATATATATATATATATTTTTTTTTTTTTTGAGACGGAGTCTCACTCTGCTGCCCAGGCTGGAGTGCAGTGGCGTGATCTCAGCTCATGGCAAGCTCTACCTCCCAGGTTCACGCCATTCTCCTGCCTCAGCCTCCCGAGTAGCTGGGACTACAGGCGCCTGCCACCACTCCCGGCTAGTTTGTTTTTTTGTTTTTTTTTTTTTTTTTGTATTTTTAGTAGAGACGGGGTTGCACCGTGTTAGCCAGGATGGTCTCAATCTCCGGACCTCGTGATCTGCCTGCCTCGGCCTCCCAAAGTGCTGGGATTATAGGCGTGAGCCACCACAACCAGAATATGTTTTTCTTTAAAATAAACTTTCTTTAAACTTATGAAGACTCAAGGACATTTCTGGCAAAACATGCCACATTTATGCTATCCAATAAGAACTCCATTTTCTGACAGCGGACTTTTACTTAAGATTTACCGCATACTAGCTACTAAATGATTATCTGTGAGTTGTTCAATGCATTTAGCTAATAAAAACAGAGGAATGAAATTTTGCATTTAGCTATGCAGAAAGAAATGAGATATTTCATTTTGAAAAGTTCTGAAATGCAAACTTTTAAAATATATTGTATCGTGAGCCAAATTTGAAAACTACTTTGAAAAACTGAATTTTGAGTATAAAATGACCATCAGCCGCTACTGGGAGACATAGTAACTTAAAATAAAAGCAAGCTAGAGCTACAGACTCATCAAAGAGAATAGATCTTACTGCTTCCTACCACATTTTAAAATAACCTTTTTGTCTGATTATAAACAGGTTATTCAATGTAGCTAATTTCAAACAAGAAAAAAAGTTAAATTTACCTAATCTGAGATGAGCATTTTATCAAGCAACCTTGTGGATGTATTTATACTTTACATACATTAACATGACTTTCCCCAATACTGGAGAACTCTAACATTTATACATTCTGGGAAAGAAAAAAGCTCCACAACATAAAGGCACTAGAGCATGACCAAAAGCTGGTAGAAATGAGAGTAAGGGTAAGAGGAAATCTTACCAGGTAACATTTGATTTTATGTGGCTGTTCATCTGAGGGCAGTCAATAGTCTACACAAAAGAAAGTTGCCAAGAAGTGAGCCATGAAATGTTTGTATGAACCCCAACTAAATACTTACAAGCCCCTGAATTATGCACACTCAGGTAAGACTCTAGGGGGCCCTGGAGAAAAGCAACTTAAAGCTGAAACGGGGACAAAGTTTGAGTTCTGGCAAGTCAATGGTCTGCTGGAATAAGAATCAAGACTTTGCAGAGAAAGATAACAGGATGCAGAGGAGCTTCAACATGTTCTCAACAAATAGAAGTTATTAAAAATTAGGGCAGAAAAGGAAAATGTGAAAAAAAGAGTCTACAAAAAAGACCTCAAAATGACCCTGATATTGAAAATCAGCAAAAAAGCACTTTAAAGCAGCTACGATAAATTTGTTCAAGGCCACAAAGTAAAACATAGACATAACAAATGAAAGAGACAAAACTAACCAGAAGGGGGAAAAACTGTAAGAGAAAAAAAACA
The DNA here is from genome assembly GCF_029289425.2 of Pan paniscus. Taxonomy (NCBI): domain Eukaryota; kingdom Metazoa; phylum Chordata; class Mammalia; order Primates; family Hominidae; genus Pan; species Pan paniscus. The sequence goes on along the minus strand of NC_073254.2, from coordinate 162,170,806 downwards.
GATGGTATTAACAGAAAGGAAATGGCAAAATAGGTTTAAATCTAGCTATAGCAATTACATTAAATGTAAATGAACTAAACACTATTTCTCACACAGGGGTTGAGAGACAGAATAAAAAAGTGCCTATATGCTTTTTGCAGGAAATGTACTTTAAAACACAAAGATCTAGATTTGTTTAAACTAAAAGGATGACAAACCATGTAAATATCCAGCAGACAAAAGCTGGTGACTAATTTTAATAACAGACAAATAGAATCAATGACAAGGAATATTAGCTGAGATAAAAAGGACCATTTCATAAGGATTAAAACGTCACACAAATACCAAGCTGACAAAAGCTGGGGTGGCTAACTTTAAAATCAGGCCAAACAGAATTTGTAACCAGGAACATCAGCAAGATATAGTGGGATGTTCCATAATAATAAAAAGGTTAGTTCATAAAAAATAACTATAAAGGTACATGTGCCTAATAAGAGTCTCAAAATGAAACAAACTGACAGAACTAGTAAAACCACTGTACTTGGAGATTTAACAGAGAACATCATAAGCAATAACTGCAGAATACATTCTTTTCAACTGCACATGGGACATTCACCAAGACAGATCATATGCTGGGCCATGAAAGAAATCTTGGTAAACTACAAAATACCGAAATCTTTTATAGCATGTTCTCTGACTAAAATGGAATTGAATTAGAAATCAGTAAGATATCTACAAACACCTCAAACATTCTGAAATTAAAGAATATATTTATAAATAATCCCTTACTCAAAGAAGAAATCACAAAGAAAACTATAATTATGGTGAACTGAGTGATACCAAAATTTGCAGGATGTCACTAAACCAATGCTTAGAGGGAAACTGAAAGATAGATTTAAATTCTTCTATCAGAAAAGAAAAATTTAAAGATCAAAGATCTACATTTCCTCCCTAAGAAGCTAAAAAAAAAAAAAAAAAAAAGGCAAATTAAACTCCAAGTGTGGTGCAGAAAAAATTAAAGGAATAGAAGATAAAGAAGAAAAAAACTGTACTAAGTACTTGTTGAGATAATAAAAAAAATTAAAACATCTCTGTCAAGAGACTGGGAGGAAAAAGAAGAAACAGCTATTATGAATATGAGAAATGAAGGAGGTGATATCAAATACATCCTACAGACATTAAAAGGACAGTGAAGACAATAAGAAAATATTACGCCAATAAATGGCACTACCTCAGGGAAATGAACAAATCACTTGAAGATATAAAATACCATAACTCACCCAAAAAGAGATGATCTGAACAGTCTTAAATCTATTGGGGAAATTGAATTCATGGTTAAAAACCCTCCTACAAAGAAAATGCATAGCCTAGATGGAATAAGCAGTGAATTATATCAAACATTCAAGTAAGAAAAAATACCAATCTTATGCAAACAATTTCAGAAAACAGAGAAGGGATTACTTTCATCTTGTTTTATGAGGCCAGTGTAACCCTGATACCAAACCTCACCAATACTGAAATGTAGACACACAAATTCTTAGTATCAGAATCAAATCAGCCATATAATACAAGGCCTCATCATGACTAAGTTTACCAATGAGTGCAGGGTTGGTTCAACATTTGAAAATCAATCAATGTAACTCATATTAACAGAAGAAAAAAAGTCCTATGATAATTTCAATAAGTGCATAAAAAGCACTTGACAAAATTCAACATCCATTTATGACAAAACTTCTCAGCACCCTAGAAATAAAGAAGATTTCTCAGTATCACATAGGGCAAAAAACAAAACAAAACAATGGACATATTTATTGCCACTGGCACAATAGGCAAGAAAAGAAAGAAATGAGGATTGGAAAGGAAGAAGCAAAACTGTCTCTCCTTGCAAATGACATAATTATCTACATACAAACTCTCAAGGAATTTACAAAGTAATTATCAGAATCAATAGGTAAATTTAGCAAGGTTGCAAGATAAAAAATTATACAAAAATCAATTGTAATTCCTATTAGAAGCTAACGACTGGAAAACCAAATTAAAAAATTAATTTCATTTACAAGAGAAAGGACACAAAATACTTGAAGTAAATTTAACAAAAGAGGTAAAAACCTCTACTTCAAAAAATCTAAAATACCGCTGAAAGAAATTACAGAAAACTTAAATAAATGGAAAGATACATTATGTTCATGTACTGAAAGACAATTAATTCTCCCTAAGTTTAATACTAATCATAATGCCAGTAGGCATTTTTTCTAAAAAAGAGAAACTGAAAATCTAATTCTAAAATTTATGTGGAAACTCAAAGGACAGAAGAGTTAAGATAAAAGAAAAAGAAAAGAAGATTGAGTTACTCAGCAGATGGGTCAGAGTAATACACCCAAATGAGGAACGTGTTTGACTCCAAAATCCAAATAGGTCCACTAGGCACAGTACCTCTCTTTTCTTGGTCGTAGGAGTGGCTAGATGCAACAATATCACCTTAGTATGAATATCTTGACAAGTCCCATATCACTGGACCTTTAGAAATTTCACTGACATCCCTGAACTTTAGTCAGTTTGATTTCCCATTCTCTGAGAAGCAAATGTCTCACCACTAAGTCCAGAGTAGTTGCTCACTAGGTCCAATCAGCATAATGTCATCAATATAATGGACCAGTGTAATATCTTGTGGAAGGGTAAGAAGGTATTAAGATCCCTGCAAACTAAATTGTGACACAGAGCTGGAGAGTTGATATACCCCTGAGGTAGGACAGTGAAGTGTACTGCTGGCCATGCCAGATGAAAGCAAACTGCTTCTAGTGAACCTTATGGACAGGTATGAAGAAAAAGGCACTGGCCAGATCAATAGCTGTATACTAGACACCAAAGAATGTTAATTTGCTCAAGTAATGAAGCCACAACTGGTGCAGAAGCTGCAACAGGAGTCACATAAAGGATCATAATAAAGAATAATGAGTAATGAATTATAATCACTGAATATAAATTCATGAGCCCATACTGATGTAAATAATTAAATGAATAAATACATTTATTTATGTATAGACTGGAAAGTCCATCCTTATGATAGAGTGCCAACTAATTAAAATAAAAAGAATGATAAATCATCAATGAATGCTAAACCCAGGGGGTGAAGTTGCATAAAAAATATAGGATATTTACATAATATCAAAGTATCTTCCACAAATTACTTATTAATAGCAAAGGGAAAAATAATTTTAATGGGGAATAACCCAGAAGACACCACATTACCCAAGTGATCAGTTAACATCACCAATATTTCACCAAAATCATATACTTCTAATGTAAGGCAGGGAGGACACAACTTTATTTTGGGCTATTCTGCAAAAAATGCATAGGGTTAAACTAATTATGAGGCAATATCAGACAAACAAATTGAGGAACAGTTAAAAAGTAACTGTACTTTTCAAAAGCATCAAGGCAAAGAAACACTAGAAATCCTGGGGAGCTACTCCAGATTAAGGAGACTAAAGAGATATGGCACCCAGATGCAACGTGTGATCTATGTGCATGAGAAGGAAAACTACAAAGGGTATTACTGAGTCAACTGCTAAAATCTGAATACAGACGGAAATCAGATGATACACTAAATAAATACTATACTTCTCGATTTTGATAAGTACACTGTAGTAAAAAGAATGCCACTCTTCTTAGGAAATACAGAAGTACTCAGCAGTAAAAGAGCATATCTCTAATTTACTAATAAATACTTCAAAATATACATATAATGATATCCTCTTGTGAAGCCATAAGCCATTTCTAAGGAGATACTGCTAAAAATCATGACACTAACACCAGATTATGACACCAGGTTGTATTTTGAAATTTTACACACACACACACACACACACACACAAATATATAAAATAACCTTATGTCCTTTGTTTTTTATGTGTGGTAGGGGGAGTGGGGAGAGAGAAAAGGGGACAAGGGGTAAGAAAGAGGGACAGACTATGAATCAATGAGAGAATGTTTAATTCTGGATAAAAGGCATACTGGAATTCTTTATATCATTCTGGCAACTTGTCAGTAAATTTAACATTGTATCAAAACAAATTTACCATATAAAATGAATGGTTTCAATGATCTACTGTTCTTTTTTTATATCATTAATTCTACATACAGATGCTCATCAACATACGATGGTGTTACATCCCAAAAAACCCACTGTAAGTCAAAAATCTAAGTAAAAAATGCATTTAAAATACCTAACCTACTGAACATCATTGCTTAGCCTAGCCTACATGAAACATGCTCAGAGCACTTACATTAGTGCAAAATCATCTAACACAAAGCCTTTATATAATTTAATAAATACTGTACTGAAGGTGAAAAACAATGACTGTAAGGGTTCTCGAAGTACAGTTTCTATTGAATGCATATTGCTTTGCTATCTTCTTAAAGGTGAAAAAGTATACATTAAATCATAAGTGGAAGCCTGTTTGTAATATCTATTCAAATGTCACGGTGATGTGGTATTCAGCTAGAACTTAATACATAGTATTGTTTTCAAAAGTATATACTCTTTTGTTCTTTATCTAAGTTAACTAAGTACAATATCTATTATTTTCTACGGTTTTACTAGAAATTCAATGCCAGAACAATAGACAATTAGGTTTTTGTGAAATATACTACCTTTTACACTTAGACTATTTTCCAAGAGTTAATCCTAAAACACAACAGAATATAATTCTACACTCAAAAAAAGAAAACAAATCAAAGTCTTAAAGAAGATTTTTCTCACACAAAATCAGATTTAATGACATTATATCTTGTAGATATATGGGCTATCTTTGAGAAGACATTATTAGAGGTTATGACATTAAGCCCTGATTATGACAACAGGTTATGTTTTAAGATAATGAGTTGAAAAAGTATGCAGTGAAAATATTCTCCTTTATATTGTAGAGGATTTATTATTAGTATTCTGTAGCTTACAATTTTCCACTATCCAGAAACTCCAGCAAATATGTATGAAAATAAATAACAGAAATGACAACTTCCATTTAAGCTGACTTTTGGAAAACAAAAACTGTCTACATTTAATAATCTATTTAGTTAGCATTATTAATCGTAAGGGCCTACAATAACCATTTCAGAACAAAACAGATCAACGTGATAATCAAAATGCACACTTCCTACTTTCAAAGGCAAAATGTTAAAGAGTTTTAAGATTAGAGAAGTTACTGATATGGAAAGAATGCCGAAAACCCCTAATTGACAATTTATTAGGTATTTCAATATACCTAAAATGCAACATCTAAAATAGTCCCGAAAAGTAAAACGGCTAGTTGGTTTCACAAAAAATTTCCAGGGTGCATTTAAAGACCAGATAATTCCACTGTTCCAAAGCACAGAAAAAGACTAGAGACATTCTGATTATATTTATGAAGTAAGCATAACATCATAACATTGATACCAAAAAGGAAAACTGTAGACCATCTTTAGTTATAAATGTCAACATAAAAATCCTAAATGATATAGTACTGAACTGAACCTATCAGTATAATAAAAAAATAATATATCATGACCAAGTGGGGTTTATCACACAATGTAAAATTGGTTCAATAATAGGTAATCTTTCAATATAATTCATTATAATAATAGATCTAAAGAGATTAATTAGATTGGGGTTGGCCAACTATGGCCAGTGGGCTGGCAGCCTGTTACTGTAAATAAAGCTTTACTGGAACACAACCACACTCACTTTTTTACATATTATCTATGGCTACTTCTGTACTACAACAGCAGAGCTAAACAGCTGCAACAAAGACAGTATCATTCATAAACTGAAAATATTTATTATCTGATCCTTTAAGAAAGTTTACTGATGCCTGCATTGGATAATTATCTTCACAAATGCATAAAAGTGTGTAACAAAATGCAAGGATCGTTTGGAATTTTCTCAGTTCCAAGAACAGTGGTCGTTCTCTTTATAACCATCTATTTACTACGTCTAATACATAAAAAACAAGTAAGTGAAAAAAGGTTTCCCTTTTCTATTACACATTAACTGAAAGGCCAAGTAAAATAATGAGACCTTTATTTTTTCATGATTAAAATTTGTAAAACGCACTGTGTGATGGTAAAATTTTCCTGTACATATTAAGTTAAAAAAAAACAGAGCCAGGTACAGAACTGTATGTATATTACCAGTTGTATGAAAAAATGGAGCATATATGTTTCTACTTGGTAGTAAATTCATAAAAAATGATCTCTGTAAAGATACACAAAAAAAAACTAAAAATGCTTACTTGAGTTTTGGTAGGATCTGGGAAGACAGGGGATGTGGTAGACGGGAGAAATTCACTTCATATTTTTTATATACTCTACGATTTTTTTGAACCATGTGAATGTATTACTAACTCCCCAAATAACCTACATAACTCAAACAGATTTACAAAAAATGATACGGTATTCTTCGTGGTTTGAAAACATTTTATAAATTATAAATGTATTGCCTTTCCTATGTAACAGGAATGAAATCTGATTAAAAGTAGGAGGCCAGGTACGGTGGCTCACGCCTGTAATCCCAGCACTTTGGGAGGCCAAGGTGGGCGGATCACAAGGTCAGGAGATCGAGACCATCCTGTCTAACACAGTGAAACCCCGTCTCTACTAAAAGTACAAAAAAATTAGCCAGGCGTGGTGGCAGGCGCCTGTAGTCCCAGCTACTCGGGAGGCTGAGGCAGGAGAATGGCATGAACCTGCGAGGCAGAGCTCCCAGTGAGCAGAGACTGCGCCACTGCACTCCAGCCTGGGCGACAGAGCAAGACTATGTCTCATTAAAAAAAAAAAAAGTAGGAGACAGATAAGTCACTTTGTTGACATGGACAGGTATTACAGCAGTTTGACCTTTATTTCTATTTCTCACTGTCCCTAAGTTTATGATTTTATACTTAACTTTCATTGATTCTGGGCCTGATGAAAACAAAACTGTATTGTTCCCTCCAAAAACTTTGAGTAATCTACTGAATAATTATGATTCTACTAAGTCCTTTTACTCAGAATAAATAAATACATACCATTATCTTCTTCAATTCCAACAGGGCCTGCTTGAGGAGTCTCCCCATTCTTTAAACAATTATGGATGTATGTTGCCTTCCATCTGGCATACTTCCTGTGTTTCACATTCTAAAAGAGAGCATTTTCATATCAACATTGGACTACGGTAAAGAAGTAAAAAGTAAACATTTATGATGACCTATATCATATTTCTGAGATAAAACCTATTTTTGCAGATTACAGCTCTAAAAGAAACTGGCAATACCCCACCCTATTGCTGGAATCCACCAAGTATTTAAGGCTTGACAGAATTCATGAAAAGCTATTGTCCTCAAAACATACGTACGCCCAGTTCTCTTTTATCATATAACATTTCAGAAAGGATATGCAACGGAAAAACAGGAGTGTCCTTCGAGCAAAATTTGCAACTCTTCTGCACAGGGGAGAAATAGGCTAAAGTAGAAATCTAAGACTAAATATAAAAATAACAATAGATTGAATTATTTTCACTAAAGACAAAAAAACAGATCTGTACAAATCAAGAAAAAAATAAAAAGAAAATTAAGATGTGGTGGTTAAAGCAAATGCTAGACTGATAGGCAGGTAAACCTGACTTTTTAACTAGTCACATGCTAGTTAACAGCTCTGAACCTCAGTTACCCTGATTCTAAAAAGGGAAAAATAATACCTCATTGGGTTAACTGAAAAGATCATGAAGAACCTGTTAGCTGCCTCTTCTTCTATGCCTTAAAACTAATGTAACATGATATGCTAATGTTACAGGATATAAGATAAAAATTTGCATTAAAAAATATAAAAATCTCTTAGAATTTTGGATGTGCTAGTGATTTTTAGTTTATATTTTCAACTGACCTTTATAGTGGCATCGTTATCACTTGGGAACTTGTTAGAAATGCAGAATCTTCAAGCCCACCCCAAATCTACTGAACCTGATCTACAAGTGCCAGCCTGCACCTGCACTACAAGACCACCAGGTGATTTATACGCACATTAGAGTTCCAGAGCGAACGTGGTTTTACTATTTGAAAACAGGCACGGTGGCTCATGCCTGTAATCCCACCACTTTGGGAGGCTGAGGCAGGCAGATCATGAGGTCAGAAGTTCAAGACCAGCCTGGCCAACATAGTGAAACCCTGTTTCTATTGAAAATACAAAAATTAGCTGGGCGTGGTGGCACGTGCCTGTAGTTGCAGCTACTCGGGAGGCTGAGGCAGGAGAAATCACTTGAATCCAGGAGGCAGACGCCACTGCACTCCAGCCTGAGCAGCAGAGAGAGACTCTGTCTCAAAAAAAAAAAAAAAAAAAAGAAAGAAATAGAGGGCTAGGCACAGTGGCTCATGCCTGTAATCCTAGCACTTTGGGAGGCCAAGGAGGGTGGATTGCCAGAGCTCAGGAGTTGGAGACCAGCCTGGCCAATATGGTGAAACCCCGTCTCTATGAAAAACACAAAAAATTAGCCGGGCATGGTGGCACACACCTGTAATCCCAGCTACTCAAAAGGCTGAGGCACGAGAATCACGTGAACCCAGGAGGCAGAGGTTGCAGTGAGCCAAGACTGCGCCACTGCACCAGCCCAGCTCCGGACCTCCTCCCGGCCAAAAAAAAAAAAAAAAAAAGAAATAAAGTATCCTTTTGCAAAGATCCACGAAGTCATTGATAAGTACAAATGCAGCAGGTGGTCCAGATACTTAGTTGAGTATTCTATAATGTGAGTCTCTAGATACTACTACAGGCAGCTTCTGTACAGAAAACTAAAAAAAATTAACCCCTAAATTACTAAATTTGTATCACATTTCCTTCTTATCAAACACTCCTCTTACATATTCAATTTAAAAATCTATACATTGATTCCGATTTTCTTCCAGGTATGACATTTTGCTCCACTTCACAAATGAGCTTTCCAACAGAAGTATCCACATTTAGTCTTCACTACTTCACCACTCAGTTCACTCTGTGGGGTGGGGAGGGTATATTTCTTTTCTGTATAGTTCATATTCTCCAGTAACACAAAAGGTCAGGGAATTTGAATATGCCTGTGTCTTTTACTGGCAGGGAGCCCACATGCGTCAGCCTGTTCCTCACTTGTCAGTTCATTTGAGGAATTGCTCTTGCTAATATCAACTGCCTAGTCTACACTAGAAAATCCAAGGGACACTTTTTAGGTATCATCTTACCTACTTACTGCTACACTCTGTAAATATATTAAAAGCCCTGGACTATGCCAATCTTTGTGAAACCTTCTCTATCTCTAGTTTTTGTGACACTCTATTCTCTTGGTTTCTCTCTAACCTCCTTTGGCTCCTAATCCTCTAGCTGACCTTCAAGTAATTTTAAATACTCTGTCCTAGGACAGAGTGCAAAATAGTGGGCGCAATCAATAATAACTCATATAGAATTTTAAATATGAATTATGTTTTCTATATCCAAATATGGGAAAAGTTACATAAAAGCCAAATTTCTAACTTCTCTTTTAAAAATGAAATATCTGGGCCCAGATTTATTTAGTAATAATTATCTGAGCTGAATGAATAGAGGCAGTTCCCTTCAGATAATGTATGTTCATTCATTCTCCCTCTCCTCCATCTCAAGTTCATACATCATATCAGTTGCCATTTATTGTCTCACAGTGGGGCTGTCTTAAGCCATTACACCACCTACCAGATTCATACAAACATCATGATCCTGCCATCTAGCTTTTTTTTTTAGCCTCTTCATATGCCTTCCCATAGCTTTAAATACTATTGATAAATTTATTATTCTTAAATTTATGAATCTAGCCAGAATCTGCTTTGACAAATACCCGACTATGTGACATCACCACTTGGATGTCTCACATACAATTAAAATTAAAACTGTTCTTTTGATCCCCCTACCACCTCTCCTTTCCTCTGGGAAATTCACTCTCAAGTAAATGGGAGGAGTCATTTTTAACAGCTCTCTCTATACTTTGCCTCTCCCCCGACTCCCTTACCTAATTCACCAAGAATCCAGTTGATTTTCCTTTTGAAACATACCTTGATTGGTCTTCATCTCCCCATTTTCACTGAAATAGCCCCCTAATTTGTCCCAACTTCTATTCTTGCCCTAGCCCCTACCACACCTTCCTCATCTAGTGCTCTGAGTACAGTGATCTTTCTAAAATATAAATCCATTCGTGTCAATCTTTTCATTTAAAATGCAAAATAAACTCTAACTTTGGATACAAGGGTCTACTCTACCTGGTTCTTGATTGTCCAACCTCTTCTCAATGTCCCTATCCCATTCACTGACTACTACCCAGCTATGCATTTTTTTCTGTTACTACACATGCCATGGCCCATACAACCTGTTTGCCTATTGTCTTTTTTCTTCCTCACCCAGCTAACCCACCCCTACTCAGCTCATTCCTCATATGCCAGATCAAATGCCACTTCCTCAGAAAGGTTTTCCTGATGTTCCCAATCAAAGGTCAGACTCTCTGGTAATCTTACATCTTTTTTTAAAACAACATTCATCATAGTTTATAATTATATAAGGATGCTGACAAAGTGTCCTCCCAGACCCTCAAAACACCCACATACCTTACAATATAAGCTCATTAAAAGCAGAGTCTACCTGTTGTTTATACCAAGCACTTGGCTTTGTGACCAGTATGCAGTAGTTGCTCAAGAAGTATACATATCTCCAATGTATGAAAGCTTAACTGATTCTAACTGAAATTTCTGTGGTAGTACAAGAGATCATTATTTCTGTGGTATGTAAGTGGCTATTGGATTTAGGAAGTTCTGTTACGTTTATGATACAGTTAGATAGAATGACTTGAAATTTCCAGTGTTTTAGGCCTACAGAAACAATAATATCCTGTGGTTCACCTTTTTCTTCCTTTTTCATTTTTTCAGAGCAAAGAATATGTGCTAAAGCACTGACTTTTCCAGATTATTTTTAATTTTTCAAAATCCTGAGCAATTAGAATTGAAGGGCTACAAATGCTGGATTAGTATCAGATTTGAGTCTCTATGTTCACTTGAATTCAGTATCTGCAAAATGACATTCTTTTAAAATGTTTATTATTAACCTATGCTCCAGCAATGAAAACTAATGAAGGTAATTAATTACCCTAAATTTTTAAACTTTCCCTCTTTGGGGAAAAACATAAGGTATATATAGTTAACCTCAACATACTTTTAGGCTCTGTAAAAGTTTGCTGTTAATTAAGACCTTTAATTAGCAATATGGGATATATAAAATAAGTCAATACATTATTTCCACCCTTAGGGAGCTACTCATCTGGCTATCGATATGAAATTAAAATACAAAGAACTGTTACTATAAAAACACTTAGTAGGAAGTATTAAACCTGTTTCCTATAGTAAGTACATGGAACAGTTAAGAGAATAAAGAAAAAACAGAATAAGGTAAAGGAAATGATACTTTAGTTTGGCCATGCAAGATGGGTAAGATGTGAAAAAATGGAAGCAATAATAAGATTCTGGAGAGAAGGAAAAGTACAAGCAAAGGTAGAAATAAGGAAATATTTGGAGAATAAAGATAAATAAACCAATATGCCATGGATAGAAGATACATATTAAATGCTAGTTGGATAAGTAAGATAAATCCAAGACAAGATTAAAGTCTTGGACTGACATCTTTATAGCATTCTACAGGTTATAAAGCATTTCCACACATTTTCCTCTACTTGGTCTTCATCAAAACCTCGAAATTTAGGCAGGTCACATTTTACTCACACTAAGGCTTTGAGACATTATAAGACTGGCTCAATGTAAATACAGTTTAATCTGGCATTCAAGGCCCTTCACATTGTGGACACTCAGTCTTATTTCCATTTCCCTCAATCAAGATTGGATTCCTGTCTTACCTGCATTCTCTTCTTATGCTATTCTCTCTTATCTAACATGGTTTCCTTTCTGCCCAGTCTCTTTTCCTCCAAGGCTAAGTGCAAATGTTTACTCCCTATGAAGCACCCTCATTTCCAGTAAGTCAACAGTTATTTATTTACTCAAGTCAGGTACTATGCTAAGTGCTGGGGATACATGAGATGAATGAGTCAAGCATGAGTTTTAGAGTCTAATGTGAAACCACGCAATAACTGACATCCCTAAATGTGACACGTGTCTTATCTGAAGTCCCTATTTCTTCATCCTTCTTTCTTGGGATTCTATAATCTTATCATTTTAGAGATGAAGAAATGTCATTACAAAAGTAAAGTAATTTACTGAAGGTCATACTGTTTTAGTAGTAAAGTTAGCCACTCATTCAGGTCTATCTTGGTAAACTACAATTACCACGCTGCAATTTGCAACTCAGATTAAAATAGATGAAATAACAGAAAATAAGCCTTAAAGATCAGCTACTTAATGTTTATCAATGCAGAATGTACCTTTTGGTAGTTACGAAGAAAACTATTTTACAAGTAAATGAAAAAATTGCTAAGGAAAGTTTAAACTGCCTTCTTTGAGGGTCTTTAAAATTAGGCTAAATTTTCTTCTATCTGAAATAATTTAATCCTGTCTAAAGACTTAGTAGAAAAGTTGTAATGACTTTAGAAGGTTCTTTCAGTCCTAATATCTAAGCATGAGCAGTGTAGAGAAGTTTAAACCAATTTGAGTTTCTGCATTAGTATGTGAAATTTAAGAAACTAAGTTGAAAAGGGCTCAGTTTAGTAAAGCAACGTATTTAATTTTTATTTCATCCTGTTTCCAAAACATCCCTATTCCTACAAACTGATGCATATACTATTTAGCAGAAATTTCCGGCAGTTGTAATTCCACTAATTCACTTTTCAATGTTGTTTTCTTTAAAATAAAGGATGTAAAGGATGCTGGATACTAAACAATATTTTAAAAGGAAATTTTCAAGATGTATTTTTGAAATTCATTAACTCCTTTTGGCTGATTAAACATCCTTTCTAAGAGACAGGAACTGCAAAAAGAACTTTTACTTTTGTCCTTGGCCTCTAAGTTCCTGTTTTGTTATAAGATTGATGAGAATCACTGACAACTGCAAATTTTGGCCACTTAAGAATTAGCATGAATTTTCATTTAATTTTTAAATCACTTGCTACACTGAAGCATGACTGGTTAGACAACAGCAACCATAGGCTGGAGGAGGGATTTTCAAACTTAGGACCTGTAAGACTCACAAGAGTGTAATAATAAATTCCTGGCTAGAGCTAAGAAAAATTTGATATAAATTATCCTCCATTAGCATACGAAAAAGTCACCTTGAAAGACAAAGTTTTACACCAGCTGTCTCTAATTCTTCCTCTTTGATTTTACATTGAACCCATCCTAGGCAAGTTTTTAATCTCCACCACTCACTGCAACAGCTTTTGTCAAGGTTACAGATTACTTCTATATTGCTATTAGGTTGGTGTGAAAGTAATTGTGATTTTTGCCACCTAAATTCAAGGCTTACATGCCATCTTCCTTGACGCCTATCAGCATGAACAGGTGATTATTTCCCACCCCATTCCTTGATGCCCCCCTTTACACTTGCTTTCCTGGTTATCAAGACCTCCGGGTTTTCCTTCTCCCTTGCTGCGTGCTCCTTCAGTCCTTTTATACTTGTCCTTTTTCATGTCCCAGTGTCAGGAGTACCTCAGGCTTCAGCTCTTGGATTCCTTGTCTCTTCTTTCTACACTTGATGATCTCACGCAGTCTAATGGCTTTAAATATACCACCCTTAAATACCATGAGGTGTATTTGCTGCCAACTTCCAAATTTATATCTTCTGTTCAGACTTCTCTGAACCTTAGGATTTTGTATAAGTATACATCCAATTCCATATTTGTCCTGTATGTTTGATAAGCTCCTCCAAGTTCAAAACCAACTCCTGATTTTCCCCCACCAACTCTATAAATGGCCACAATGGTTAAAAATCTTATAGTTGTCAGGTCCAACCCTTGGAGTCATTTTTGAGTTCTCTGTATCTTTTACACTCTGCCAATGAAACTGTTAAATTTTGTCAGCTCTACATTCAAAATATATCCAGAATCCAACCACTACTCAGCATGTCCTCTTTGGCAAACTCTGGTCCTAGCAAGCATTATCTTTTACCTTGATTATTTAATAACATACTAATGAGTTTGCCTTTTCCACTCTTGTCCATTACAGAAGGGAACAATACTTTAAAAATACAAGTCAAATTTTATAAATTCTCTGTTTGAATCCTCCCCCCACCACCCTCATTCTCATCTCCTATCCTATCACTCCTTCTCATTCTGGATTCTGCCACATTGTTCTCCTTGTTATTTCTTGAACAAGAATAGGTAGCTTGTACTGTAGTCTCAAAAATGTAGCACTCTCTCTTGCCTCTTCCTGGAACACCCTCCAAATTACATGCAAAAATGCAATACACATTAGCATGAGAATCCACAGCTTTCATAAGATTTTCAAAGTAGACAGTGATAAAAATGGGATTAATAATCTCTAACTTTGTGGCAACATCACAAATACATTTATACTCTTAGTCCCTCAACCTCCCAAGTTATTATATAAACAAGACTTCCACATAACTCCCAGAACACTGAGACATGGTATAATGAGAAATGCTTGAAAAACATATTAAACAAATTTATTATCAAAATTACTCAGACACTGAAATATTTATAGTCACAGATTACATGTATTTCCTGATATTCATTCAACATTTTAATCCTTTTATATTTTTCAAAGCAACTATAATTTCAGCAAACAAGTTTTTAAAAGGGAGAGTAAAACTATACCCCCCAAATCATAACTATAACTTAATACACAAAGACTTAAATATAACTCCTCTATTTTTAAAATATCATAACATTGGAATATATGTTCCAAGTAAACAAGATTTCCAAACAAGGTATGGTCGGTAACTGTTTAATACTTAATCTACGGGGGTAAGAAAAGAAACCAATGTTAATTATTTTTTGAAAAAAAATATAGTTTTCATCAAATTTACAGAAAGTTTTAAAAATAGCACAACATACTCTCACATATCTTCTACTCAGATTCTCCAACTATTTAATTTTTATCAATTTATTTCTACATATAAATGTATAAAAAGTATATATATATATATATATATATATATATATATATATATATATATAAAATATAAAAAGCGTGTGTGTCAGGCCTGGCACGGTGGTTTATGCCTGTAATCCCAGCACTTCAGGAGGCCGAGGAAGGCGGATCACGAGGTCAGGAGATTGAGACCATCCTGGCTAACACAGTGAAACCCCATCTCTACTAAAAATACAAAAAATTAGCTGGGCATGGTAGCAGCCACCTGTAGTCCCAGCTACTCAGGAGGCTGAGGCAGGAGAATGGCGTGAACCCGGGAAGCAGAGCTTGCAGAGAGGTGAGATCGCGCCACTGCACTCCACCCTGGGCAACAGAGCGAGACTCCGTATCAAAAAAAAAAAAAGTGTGTCTGTGTGTGTGTGTATATATATATTTATATATATATATTTTTTCTGTACCATTTAAGAGTAAATTGAAGACACAGTGTCCCCTTACCCTTTCATTGCACTTTCCAAAATCTAGGACAATCTCAAAAATCGGAAAATTTAATACTTACATAGTCTGATCCACAGTCCCAATAAATTTTGTCAATTGTCCCAATCACGTCCTTTGTAGTTATTTTCCCCCCAGGCCCAGATCTAATCTAAGGAGCATGATTAGTGTTTCTTGACCTTGACTTTTTAAAAAATACCAACCAAGCTGTAAAATGTCTATTGATTTGTCTGATGTCTCCTCATGATTACGTTCGGGTTATACGTTTTTGGAAGCATTATCACTGAAGCGATGTTTGTCTTTTTCAGATCATCTTATTAGGATGCACATGATGTGAGTTGTCCCAATATTAGTGGTGTTAGGTTTAATGACTTGACCTAAAGAGGTGTGTGACAAGTTTTCTCATTATTGAATTACTATTTTCCTCTGATATCAATAAGCAATTTGGTAAGATATTCAGAGACATGTAAATATACTTCTTTTTATCAAACTTTCCACCTACTACTTTTAAAGCCCACTAATAATTTAATTTTATCACTATTTGTATATTTATAGTTAGAATATTATGACAAAGAGCCTTTTCTGCTCTTCTATTATTTATTCATTTATTTATTTCTTCATATGTATCAGTCTGGACCTATACAGATTCTTAATTTATTCAATGAGTTATCATCCATTACTATCATTCTTATTTTTATGCTCCAACTGTCCCTGGCTTGGACAATGGGAACCCTTTCAAGTCGGCTTCTGGGTCCTATGATTATGATAACACTTTCCTCCTTTCTGTCACAAGAAGGTCTGGCCTTATCTGTAGCCTTCCTGGACTTAGCCCTAGATTAAGCACTTTTTACGAAAGTCCTGGTTCCTTATGCAGAATAAAATTAGAATAGAAAATCAGGCACTAGGGATGCTCACTGTGTGCTCACTGCTACTGCTGCATCATTGCTCCTAGGAGAGTATACAGATACACAAACTATAGTATACATATTATACCTATATAAATAGATCTATTCATCTAGTGTAATATATTTAAAAGCATGAATTAAGAAGATTACAACAATTCCAACCTAACAGCACAACACATCAAGTCTTCTCTCATTCCACATTGTAACTAAATTCCCCAAAAGTGAGAAAACTGTCTCCCTCAATATATTTAATCATTTGGCCACTCTTAGAATATAGAATAAGCAGGTTTAGAACTGTCAACCCATACTAAGATAAACCAAACCTATCAATAAAATAGTTCAATATTTAACTTCTGCAGTAAAACGAACATACTTTGAGATGCATACATCTTCAGTGCACAATTTAATATTTTGACAAACAGATTAATATACCTGGGTAAACCATACTTCTATTTATATCCCTTCCCAGATCAACTTCCTTTGGTGTGCGCGCATGTACACACATATGTATATGAAGGGAATCATATAGTTTGTATACTTCCGGCTCTTTTTTTGCTCAGCATAATGTCTACTAGATTCATCCATGTTGTAGGTTATATCAGCAGTCAGTTCCTTTTTGTATCTAATACTCCAATGTGTTTACCAGTGCCCCTGTTGGTGGACATCAGGGTTGTTTCTAGCTTTGGGCTATTATGAATAAACTTCCCATAAGCACTCCTCAACAAGTCTTTTTCAGGACATATGTTTTTAT
Organism: Pan paniscus; assembly: GCF_029289425.2. Classification (NCBI taxonomy): domain Eukaryota; kingdom Metazoa; phylum Chordata; class Mammalia; order Primates; family Hominidae; genus Pan; species Pan paniscus. The sequence continues at coordinate 162,153,635 of NC_073254.2, read as the reverse complement.
TTTTCTTGGATAAAAACCAGAATAGGAATTGCTGGGTAAAAGGGAGTATGTTTAGCATTAAAAAAAAAATGGCCAACTCTTTTCCTAAAGTGGATATAACATCTAACATCTCCATCAAGCAATGTATGAAAGCGCTTGGTTTTTCACATTCTAGACAACAATTTATGTGGCCACTCGTTATTCGTGTTATTTTATTGATTTAAAAAAACTATTCTATCGATGACTAATGGGGGTGTTAAAATTTCCAATTATGATTATGAGTTTTTCCTTATTTTTCTTTTCTTTTTGTTGATTTTTGTTTCATATAGTTTGAAAGTTTTATTATTAGGTGCACAGACATTTGTAACTGTATTGTCTTCTTGATGAATTGACCCATTATTATAAAATGGCCCCTTTTATTTCTAGTAACACATCTACTCAAAGTCTATTTTATCTATGGCCACTTGAGATTCTATTTACTTAGTATCTGCATTAAGCATCTTTTTCCATATTTTCATTTTCAAAATATTTATATTTGTATTTGAACAGTATCTCTTAGAAACAGTATACGGTTAAGGCTTCCTTTTAAAAAAAATCTAGTCCGAAAACCTCTACTATAAAATTTGGGTGTTAGTCCATTTACAATTATGGTATGTAACAACATAGCTGTATTTAGGTCTAAAATTTGCTATGTGTTTTGCATTGGTCCCACCTGTTTATGTTTCCTTCTCTTCCCCTTCTCTGCCTTCTTTAGGGTTTGCCAAATATATATATGTATAGTTAAAATAATTTTTACAAATATAGTCATGTATCTTTTAAAGAAATGAAAAATATATAGTCTTTTACATTTACCTACATTACTGTGTCCAGTGTTGTTCATTCCTTCCTGTAAATCAAATTCCTACTTGGTATCCTTTTCCTTCTGCCTGAAAAACTTCCTTCATTTTAGCTGTTCTTTAGTTCTTTGGATCTTTAGTGCAGACCTGCTAGCAATGAATTAACTTGCCTAAAAATGTTTTTTTAAAACCTTCATTTTTTGAAGCACAGCTTTGCTGTATATAGAATTCTGAGTTGACAGGGTTTTTGTTCATTTATTTTTTTTCTTTCAGCCCTTTAAATATGTCATTTTATTATCCTCTAGCCTCCAATTTTTTAAAAAATGAGAAGTCAGCTATCCCTCACAACACTGTTACCCTGTGTGTAACACATTCTCTCAAGGCTGCTTTTTCAAGATTTTCTCTTCCATCACTAGACTTCAGTGGTTTGACTACAATGTTTCTAGGTGTGATTTCCTTTATATTAACCTAATTGTCCACTGTGCTTCTTGAATCTGTAGCTGCTTTTTTACTCAATTTGGAAAATCTGTGGTCATTATTTCTTCAGATATCTTTTTGTACTCGTTTTCTTTGTACTCCTTTTGGAACTCCAAATGTACACGTTAGACTCCCAAATACAGTAGCAATAATACATAATGCCTATGAATAAGCTCATCTAAATACAAAGTAAATATATAAGCCACATCAGTTTAGGATAGTTTCCATGAAAAATTTTATGTATTTGCTGACAACCTCTCTAAATACAGCCCAGTAAAATATTATTAAAACATGGTTTAAACATTATTATATGATAGAGCTATATGCTTCAGACTCAGGTTACAGGCTAAAACTAGCAACGAATACACATTTAGTACTTAGAATGGACTACACGAACTGATTTTTTTGTGTGTAAAAAAATTACCTTCCAACAGAAAAAGCACATTTAGCATATTTTTTTTAATGTAACCCTACTCTCTGATCTCCTTTCTGAAAACTCAAGTTTTTATCTTTTACCCTAGTTCATAAAGACTTCCTAATCGGCCTTCTCAAGCTATACTCCTTACTACTGCTAGAATCTGCAAGAGCTAATTTTTTTAAAGCACTTACATGCTAGGCACTTTGCTAAAGGCTTTACATGTATTTCCTCACTTGATCTCCATGACAACTTGACAAAACAGGTATTACAATTTTCATCATCTTACGTATGTTGAAACAGGCTTACATAAGTTAACTTACCCAAAGTCATGCAGTTATGGAGTGACAGAATTTGGAGGCCCAATGCCTGCACTCTTAATTACTTTATACTAAGATTGTATGAAAAAATATTTCATTCATTTACAACTCATCAATTAGGTGTAAGACATTGTTCTTGGCAATTATCATACAAGTGAGTACAAGACACATGGAATTTCTACTGTAATTAGACATAACTCTACTCTCATATTTATCTATTATGATAATTGCTAAGAATGAGACTTTCAGGATACAGTAAGAACATGAAAACCTAAAGTATGGTGTATGTAAGGAATAAATGCTTTTGTAGTTAGAAAATATCTCTGCTTTACCATGGTTTTCTAGGCTAATAATAAGATGTTGCTCACTTTGAAACGTTCCAGTACACACGGATACCCTTAAACAGACTACCTTCTCACAGCCAGCTATTCATGTGCCTTATTGCCTCAGTAAATGTGCAGCCCTGTTTTTCAAGCCAGGAGGACCATAACAGGATCCAAAAAAGATCTAGATCTGTGCCAATCAAAATGTGGTCCCAGAAACACTGCTGGTCTGCAAAACTGCTTACGAGTTTGTGACAACGTAATACTGAAACTGGATTTAGAAATATTTGAAAGACACATAGCAAATTATGCTGTATATCTATCTGTATGCCTTTTTAAATTTTCTCTTTTGTAATTCATTTATTACTTGCATTTGTATTTTACAAAATCATCTGCAAAGAATTGAAAATTTAAAAAAAGAAAAAAAGGCTGAACCTTTATCACAGAGAGTTTGAGAAATATTGTCCTGGGCTATGTATCTGGGGCCAAGCACTTTATATTTTTCTGACCCTCAGTTTTCTCACTATAATTCAGAGTTGTGAAAGATGAAACAAGGTGTCTAAGCATAGTGCCAGGCTAATGTTAGGTACTGCCAATGCATACCTTCCCTACATTTCATTAATACATCATGTATCATCAGAGTTATTCTGTTTCTCTTTCCAGGTTAGAACATAAGCTCAATGAGGGCAGAAAACATATTCATCTCATTCCCTCAAATAGCAAAAACTCCATATATAAGAATAGCATTATCTTTCACCTATAATTTTCATGTTCTACCTAACTTGGCAGTATTAATCTTAACCAAAGATTATGGATGAAAAATAGTAAAATGTTATCTGTTCCTCAAACACTGCTAGTAGTGAAATGAATCTAAAATACAATGAAAGGAAGCCTATCAATAATATTGGCCACAAACAGATTATACAAGATGCTATAGCAGAAAAAGAAAATATTTATGTTGACTCTATAACTAAAACTGGGCACTGATTCCAAGAGAACTACAGTTTATGTAACAACAGAGCTAGAAGCTTACATAACAGCAAATTTAATTAAAATGTTGTGATGGAATAATAAGGCACAGTTAAAAGAGCTAAATACATATACCTAAAATAGAGATAAGATAACTGAGAAATAGAATAGTGGCAGACAAAATATTAAAAAATAAAAAAACAAAAATGTTGAAGGACTAAAGAAAATAGACTTTAGTTTTATACAAGTGAGTAATGACATGAAATTAAAAGGAAAAAAAAATCAAGAAATGACCAAGAAAATTATCATTGAGTAAATGAGATCTATTACATTTTAGAAAAGTTATGAAATAAAATAAGTTATATATAAACAAGTGTAAGGCATTTTTCCATCTACAGGTTAAAAAATGAAACACTATAGCAACTTTTCAAGCAGAAACTAATCAAGAAGACAAAGCCCCCTCTTCAAGTACTTGCAATATAATTTATTCAAAAATACAATACACAAAAATGAAGTCAATACATTCATAGTGTAATATTCATAAAGTTAGAACTCTAAATACAGGTGGGGGAGAGCTGAGAGAATGGAGAAATTCATGTAAGGACTAGAATAATATAGGTGAGACCTGAAGAGAAGATAAAACTTAGGCAAAGCCGGCTAAAAACACATTTCCAAAGGTGAAAAATGAGAAGACAGTGAGCAGCCTGGTCTACAAAGTAGGACTGGCAAATAGGGCAGCAAGCAGAGTATGGAGCATGACAGAAAACCTGAAAATCTGACAGAGGAGCTTGGACTTGCAGTGTTAGGAAATAAGAAGTTCCTGTAGGTTCTTCAATGACAGAAGAACGAACTGCAGGGAAAAAAAGCTCAAAATAAGATGAATTAGTTATGTAAATTGCATAATTCATCTTGTGAACCAGTGGCCTTTTTGAAAAGGGATGGAATTTTAAGTAAAAATAACTTAATTAGAATATCCCAAATCATCATGTACAGATATCACACAGAAGGCTTCGGTTATTCAGGTTGTTTACATCTTGTATTAGTCTGTTTTCACTGCTATAAAGGAATACCTGATGTTGGCTAATTTATACAGAAAAGAGCCTTCACATTCCGCAGGCTGCACAAGCATGGGCCCAGCATCTGCTTGGCTTCTGGTGAGGCCCAGGATGCTCTTACTCATGATGGAAGGCAAAAGGAAGCCAGCGTGTCGCAAGGCAGGAGAGGCAGCAAGAGAGACGCCAGGCTCTTTTAAACCACCACTTCTCACGTGAAATAACAGGGCAAAAACTCACTTATTACCATGGGGAGGGCACCAAGCCATTCATAAAAGATCCATCCCCATGACCACTCCTCCCACCAGGCCTCACCTCCAACACTGAGGATCACATTTTAACATGAGTTTTGGCAGGGACAAACATCCAAACTATACAATTCCACCTCTGCTCCCGCCCCCTCAAATCTCATGTCCTTTTCACATTGCAAAATATAATTATCCCTTCCCAATAGTCTCCTAAAGATTTAACTCATTGCAGCATCAACTCAAAAGTCCAAAATCTTATCTAAGAATCAAGGCACATTCCTTCCACCTGTGAGCCTGTAAGATTAAAAGCAAGTTATTTATTTCTAAGAAAGAATGGTGGTACAGGCATTGGGTAAGCATCCCCATTCTAAAAGGGAGAAACTGCCCAAAAACAGGCACGATAGGCCCCACACAAGTCCAAAAACCAACATGGTAGACATTAAACTTCAGAGTTTGAAAATAATCCTTGACTCCATGACCAGCATCCAGGGAACACTGGTACAAGTGGTGGCCTTGGGCAGCTCTGCCCCTATGGCTTTGCAGGGTACAGCCCCTGTGGCTGCTCCCACAGGTTGGAGTTGAAAGCTGCACCTTTTCCAGGCTCAGGGTGCAAGCTGCCAGTGGCTCTACCATTCAGGTAGGTCTGGGTGGTGGCAGGCCCGCTCCTACAGCTCCACTAAGCAGTGATCCAGGTGGGACTGTGTGTGGGATCCCATTCCAGACCCCTCCAACTATCTGGAATCCTTTATCCACCAACAAAGACGCTACTTTATTCTAGCACCAGTGCAAGGCAAAGGGGCTTAGGGAGCAGGTTGGGTAGTGAGATAGGGGGTAAAAAAAATCCCTTTACCCTTACTCTTTAGTAACCCTAATATCTAAACAAATCCCATCCCATCACCCCAATCTCACATGAAGCCTTCTCACTGGCCTCATTTACAGTTTTGCCCTAGTTACTATGTTCAAAAAATTAAGGAAGATGGTTCTTCATTAATGGTAGTTAAAAGTAAACCTAGATTATTCTCCTGAAATACAGATAAATTAATGTAGCTTATGTATGTGGAAGTGTTACATATTCCTTAAGTGAAGAGAACCTATTACTCACTTAAGAGTTCTGGAAATTTTGTTCTTTTTCCTATGACTATTACTTTACCTGTTGGCTGGATTCACCATTGTTAGCAGTTATAACTTCAAAGGATTATGTGCTTGCTTCTAGAATACATAGGGGAAGGTAGCTTCCCCAAATAAGAACTAGGAGAGGGCGGATCACGAGGTCAGGAGATCAAGACCATCCTGGCCAACACAGTGAAACTCTGTCTCTACTAAAATACAAAAAATTAGCCAGGCATGGTGGCGCACGCCTGTAGGCCCAGAGCACAATAAACCATGTGGCATTCTGATCTGTTACTTTGCCTTATCATGATCCTCTCTTCTGGTATCTTGAATTTCCATTCACATCTACGAATGTGTTTATTAACTTCTTCCTCTTACACTGCAAAAATAAGTGTTTACCAAGGGTATTTATTTAGTCATCTTCTCTCTCATTCAAAACAATCCACTTACCTGAAGGGTTTGTCTAATCTTATAACTTGAATTGTCCTCTCTACTTTGCTGTCTTTTGCTTATTTATTTCCAAGAGGCTTCTGGTAATTCCTTTTTGGCTGTCATACTTGCACCTCAAATTTTAAAGTCTAAGTTTCAATATATTATTGTTTCTCAAACCAAAAACAACTCATCATGTACAGTTTTCCACCTCTCAACTAAGGCCCACAGTTAATCATCAACCAGTTTTCTTTTCTTTTTTTTTTTTTTTGTCAAATGGTTTTGTAGTTCTCCCTCACTTCAGTTCATTGTACAGGCTCCTATTATACAAAGCACCCCAAGGCATAGTTCTTTACTCAAAAATACAAACTGAAGATTGTAGGTCTTCCATCATCTGTCTGACCTGGCTTATGACTTACTCTTCTAATCTGAATTCTCACTATTCTTCTTCACCTACCTGGTACTCTCCAAAGTTCTACTGAACCACTCAAAGCTTTCCATCATGTCATGTTTATATTACCTCTGTATCCCCAAGTATTTAGCATAGTGCCTCACACTAGTAAAACAGAGAAGAAAAGAAAATTTGGATCATTAATAACAGGAGATGAGGTAAAAGGGAGTTAAAAAGGTGGATCCATAAGGCCATCAGAATATAAAAAGGTAATACCCATTGAGTAATAGTTCAGGTTTTCACACTCCGGGTATCAGTTCTCCTTTATATGACTCTGTATAAGAGTATAAAATATCTGAGAGCAGTGGCTCTAAATGGGCATTGCCCCATACCCTAGGGTAGGGCTGTTTTGAAATATCTCCGGTGGCTTCTGGTTAGCTCAATTACTGGGAAATGCTACTGGCAGTGTGCGGGCAAGGGCCAAAATTGCTCCATGTTTTGAAATTAAAGGGACAGTCACATTACAAAAAAAATGTCCTGGCTGGACTTGGTAGCTCATGCCTGTAATCCCAGCACTTTGGGAGGCCGAGGCAGGTGGATCACGAGGTCAGGAGATTGAGATCATCCTGGCCAACACAGTGAAACCCCATCTCTGCTAAAATACAAAAAATTAGCCAGGTGTGGTGGTGCACACCTGTAGGCCCAGCTACTTGGGAGGCTGAGGCAGGGGAATCGCTTGAACCCAGGAGGTAGAGGTTGCAGTGAGCCAAGATTGTGCCACTGCACTCCAGCCTGGTGACAGAGCGAGAGACTCAGTCTCACAAAAAAAAAAAAGTCCTTCATTTGTCACAACTTTGAAATGTCCTGTACAACTTTCATGCTGGCAAAACCCCTGCTTATACTCATCAAGCTTAGAGAGTAATTTCATTTTGAATATAAACAAAAAATAACTTTTTGCAGTTTTGCTATACAATCTTTTACAAAAATGCCTTATACAGTGATTGTACTCTGTTTTGTTTGGGACTTTACTAAGAGCTACTCATCATTTTGAAAAAAAAGTTTAATCACAAAAAAAACATTGCCCATAGTGTTCAAATCACTCATATAACACATATGTATCAATCTCATTTATAACTCTTCCTTTTTCTAGATTAATATATTCCCTCTCAGAAAATAAATTCTCCACATGAATGGTAAAGCCTGTTATGGTGAAAATGATACTGAACTTAAAGTAGTAAATTTGTCATTTAGCCCCATTTGCCCATGTATACAAAGGTTATGTGCTTTGCTTACCTTATGGTAAATCATTATGGGAATCAAATAGATAGAATGAACATGAAGTATGTTATAAAATATTAAGTCTTATATGCATTTTACAAGGGAAACAAACCATTAACAATAATGCTGACTAGAAATTAAACAGAAAAAAAGTCATAAAAAGATTCTACCTCCAGTCCCAGTGTGTTGGCTCATGCCTGTAATCCCAGCACTTTGGGAGGCCAAGGTGGGCGGATTACCTGAGGTCAGGAGTTCAAAACCAGCCTGACCAACATGGTGAAACCCCGTCTCTAGTAAAAATACAAAAATTAGCTGGGTGTCGTGGCATCCGCCTGTAATCCCAGCTACTAGGGAGACTGAGGCAGGAGAATCGCTTGAACCTGGGAGGCGGAGGTTGCAGTGAACCAAGACTGCGCCATTGCACTCCAGCCTGGGCAACAAGAGCAAAATTCCATCTCAAAAAAAAAAAATGATTCTACCTCAAGTATGTTCAACAAATTACAGTGTAAAAACTTAACAACATACAGGATTAGTAATATGTTAATACTTAGTAAGATCAAACTCTAAACCTGTGCTGTCCAATACAGCAGTCACACATATGCTGAAGTGTAAAATACATGCTGGATTTAAAGAACTTATTACAGGCCAGGTGCAATGGGATTCACACCTGTAATTCCAGCACTTTGGGAGGCTGAGGCAGGCAAGATTGCTTGAGCTCAAGAGTTCGACACCAGCTTGGTAAAACCATGTCTCTACAAAAAAATACAAAATTAGCCAGCTATGGTGCCTTGTGCCTGTAGTCCCAGATACTCAGGAGGCTGAGGCAGGAGAATTGCTTGAGCCCGGGCAGGCTGAGGCTGCAGTGAGCTGAGATCACACCACTGCACTCCAGCCTGGGCAACAGAGCAATATCCTGTCTCAAAAAACAAATACAAAAATAAAAATAAAGAACTTGGTACAAAATTAAAATATATTATTGGAAATAATTTACTTTTTAAAAATGGCTAATAAAAAATGCAAAATTACATTTTTTGCTTGCATTAATTTCTGACAGACATTCTGCTGTAAATAAACAATGCAATAACAATATTGATAAACAGCAACATTACTGATCTTCAGCTAACAAGACAATAAAGAATGTACACTCACTTCATCAGTGAGTTCTCCAAATACTGTTATGACATCTATCAAAAGACTTGCAGTATAGAAGGACTTGATCATGTTTCTGGAAGAGAAAAGAGAGCCGGTCTAGTTTAAATATGAAACACATTAAAATGTAGTTTTGTCATTTAGCTATAAGAAAAAAAATTCCTATCTTTATAAAAGCACTCTGAAATTCATGTTTTAAATAAAATCAGATTTCAAGAAAATAACAAAAATGGTTTTCTAATCTGTTACTATGAGAAAGTAACAAGACTCACATTACAAGTAAATGCGCTACGGCAAGATTTTTTGTATGTTTTTGACTTTAGAAAAATGTAATTATAGTATTATCTGACTCCATATCAAACCATAATGTATTTCTTTAAATGTAAATATTATGCTGATAAATCATTTGAATTGACTGGGGTGGGTACCTTCAAAATCAAAATCATCAGGCGGGGCTGTGATTTTGGCTAAAATCAACTCAGATTTTACTAAATGTTAAAAAATAGCTAAGTAGAGCATATTTACTAAGTAAATAAATCTGCCCTGGGTATTTCTTCTTTCAGCCATTTTCTTATAAGAGAAAGGCCCGAATTTGTAACCTAAAATCACCGTGAGGTTTGATAATTTTTTCTAAAAAAACCTAAATCAATCAGCAGGTTAGAAAGTGTTCCAGAGAAACTAGTTAATTTTGGTTAAACAGTTACAAAATTAATAAAATAATTTTTATTTTTCTCTTACTTGTGAAATCGTCCAGCACGATCTTCATTGTCTGCATACAAAAACATTTTCAAAGCATAATTCTCCAAATGGGCACAACCCACTATTTCTTGAGTAATAGCTTCATTATCACCCAACTGCTTCTTTAGCTAAAATAAAATCAGATACATAGCTTATGATTTTGGACTCTTAGAAGTGTTGACTTAATTACAAACAATTCTAATAATCATTTTAAGTAAATTATTTTACATTCATTTCAATAAAAGATGTCATCAATGAAATCTTGCAAAAAGAGCTGCTATGCCTCAGCCCAATGCATTTAAAACAAAATCCAATGCTTACAACTTTGAAGAAACACACTTATGATAAACTGAAAATATAATTTAGCTCTAACAATCAAAATAACCAAGCATAAAAAGATAATATATCCAATTATCCATGTGAAGGAAGCATGAAATATTTCAAAATCGTGTTTTATTACCCAAACTATAAGTTACCCTAAAAATAGAATTAGAAAATAATTTCTAGGCATATATAACTTAAAATTTTAATTTATTCCCATTTCAATTTCTGTCAAATCTAAAAAAAATAAGACTAGAAGGTTCATCATGTCGTAAAATAATATCTCTCGGCCGGGCACAGTGGCTCACACTCGTAATTCCAGTACTTTGAGAGGCTGAGGCGGGTGGATCACGAGGTCAGGAGATCGAGACCATCCTGGCTAACACGGTGAAACCTCGTCTCTACTAAAAATACAAAAAGAAATTAGCTGGGCATGGTGGCGGGCAGCTGTAGTCCCAGCTACTCGGGAGGCTGAGGCAGGAGAATGGCATGAACCTGGGAGGAGGAGCTTGCAGGGGGCTGAGATCGCGCCACTGCACTCCAGCCTGGGCGAATGAGCGAGACTCTGTCTCAAAATAATAATAATAATAATAATAATAATGATATCTCTCAGAGCACATAGTGTGAAAAACAAAAAAGATCTAATTCAAAGTAAGGTATAAGATGACAAACTCAGAATCAAATTATGGAAGCTTTTAAAAATTAGACAAATATATACCTGCAATCAATGCAACTTCTATCTGTAAATTTTTAGCCCTTTTCTATAGACACAATAATTTAAAGCATTTAAAAAAAGTTCCTAATTTTTACTCAGACTACAATACAGGAATAAAATAACTCTCTGGAGTATCAGATCTGAGCATCACACTAGTTAATTAAAAACTGCTTTTTTCAAAGATGTTATAAAGTAAAAAATTAAATTAAAAGAAGCCCCAGGATTTTTCATAAAATCAGCAAAGTAAATACTTTCATAATTAAACAGAATAACTTATGGTCCAGAAGAGATTTAATGCTGAAATTTAAGGAAATTTTATCTATGTTTATCCTGAACAAGAACAGAAAAAAGAAAAAAAAAAATCCCCACAGATAACAGTAATTTGTGTATCCAAACTGCAAAATCATTTGTAAAGGCAGATTTCATTGTAGAATAATTTTAGTGAGAGTAGGCCACTTCATCTCATCTTCATCAGAAAATACCTGACAGCAAAAACATAATATACTTGAAGTTTTAAAACTGTAATACAAACACCACAGTGTGCCCTTACCATGGAATACATTTATCTTACCTGTCATTTAATGCAGATAGTGATAAATTCCTGATGAGTCCCTTTATAAATGTGATTTTACACTTCAGAAAACGTTTGAATTTTGTCTTACCCAAGAACTATTATCTGAGCTACTACTGCTATACAGTGAAGTTAATAAAGAGACATTATACTATACAAAATGCTAGAGTTGGATTTTACAAATATACTGCTATGTGTGAGAAACATTCTCCCTTCTACCCCAACCCATTCCCTAGAAAGAGAGTACTCAAATTTATCTTGTATCCATAGAAGCAGCTGTAGAAATGCAAGGCCAGATAGGCTCCAGAACAGCTGAATTTCCTCAGTGCTGCCACGAGGCTGATTTTGGGTAGTTAACAGTAGCAGACGACAGGAGTCAGTAAGCCAGACAGCCACACCAAGTGAGAGAGAACACTACTGCCCATGGCTGCTTTATACAACTAGGTAGGAAGTTCTGTCTTCGCATAAGTCTTGTTTGAATCGTAACCTCCTAACAATACATAAAAACAATGAAAACAATAAAAAGCTCTGGGCTGACTAGTGTGTTTTCATTTTGGTTTTTATTTGTCTAAATTTTCTCTAAGCAAAATAATACAACTGATAGAATAGGTTTCTAATTCTCCTGAGGCTGGATATCTAAATAAGCAAATAAAAAGTAAGTCACGACTATTAATGTAACAGTCTTGGAGGAGATGAATTAATGAGTGTACCCTGACTTTGTTAAAAGAGAAACCAGGTATGGCTGGGTCCAGGAGTTACAGGACAGAGTCCTCATTACTAAGTGTGACTACTGAGGTTGGCACTGCCTTCTTTATGCACTGACATCCAATCCAATAGGCACTTCTCCAAAAGTACCTCTACAGTGATCTGTGACTTTATATTAGGTTCAAGAAGGTGACTAATTAGTCACCTACGACATTCCTGCTAGGAGGGAAGGATGCCTAAACCATAAGAATATCTTGCCCTGGGACCCCAGAGAGGGAGGAAGAAAGGATAAGTAATTGGCATCATTTCCTTCATTGTTCCTTTCACTAAATACACAGCCCATTATTTCATTATTATAAGAAATATTAAGATTCCCAAATTAATCACCCACGTGACTGCAAGGGAAGGTTAGAAAGGGTTTTTCATGGCTGGGCATGGTGGCTCATGCCTGTAATCCCAGCACTTTGGGAGGCTGAGGTGAGTGTATAACTTGAGGTCAGGAGTTTTGAGACCGGCCTGGCCAACATGGTCAAACTCCATCTCTACCAAAATATACAAAAAAACTAGCCAGGCGCGTTTAGCGTGTGCCTGTAGTCCTAGCTACGTGGGAGGCTGACGTAAGAGAATTGCTTGAACCTGGGAGGTGGGGGTTGCAGCAAGCCGAGAGATCACGCCACTGCGATGCACTCCAGCCTGGGTGACAGAGTGAGACCCTGTCTCAACTTAAAAAAAAAAAAAAGGAGGGGTTTTTCACTTATAAAAGGATGAGCCAAAGGCCATCTATAATAATGTGGAACAAGATATGATGGCATATGCAAAGATACTTGAACATACTTTAATTAACACTCATAACCCCTCTGGAAGTATACAGCAAATAAATGAAAATAAATTATGTCTAGTTTTTCCTCAGGTATAATGGCTTTGTTTGTTTGTTGCCAAGGGAAAGAACTAAAATGACAACGCAGACACGCAAATGAATAAAATGGTATTTTAACCATAACCAGAAAATAAATGATCAGTGTTTAACTTACAGCTTCTAACTGATCCATTAACTTTGATAAAAATTTGCGACATTCAGGAGTTTTACTATCGATCTTCATTCCAGTCTGCATTGCGTATAAACGACCTAGAAAGAAAAGTAAGATAATTTGAACAATTTCATGTTTAAACATCCATGTTTATGTGTTTAATATATAATTGCTAATAAATAATTTAAAATTCAAGTAAATTTAGAAATAAAACTGATTTACTATGGAAGTTATAAACCTAAAAAGCACAAAAATATTATCCAAAGAATGCAAGACATTCATGATAAATTTTTTTTATCAAATAAGGCCTTCTCTTTTGGTATTATGTTAAAAAAAAAAAAAAAAAGAGGACTAGGTATGTCCTAAGCTGTCAAAGGCACCTATAATTTAATTGGTAAGACAGAGCACACAGCAAACAACCGTATGTACAAGAGCACCTGCCAAGTGCCAAATAAGTGATACTGACAAAATATTCAAAATGGGCTGGGATAGTGGGAAATGAGACTTGAACTGAGGTTTATAGAAAGAATTGCTATAGTAATTTTACATATACTCTCTCTTTGAATAAATATACCTTCTCTTTAAAAAGTTAATAAAAACAACTGAGATAAGGCTAAACCTAAATAGCTGTCACCACAATTTCAGTAGCTTTCCCAGTGATAAGAACTGTGAACAGTTCTGGTGGTAACTGCTGTTACCACTGATGTTTACATACAATGTCTGTAATTTACCCCTTACATTCAACAATATGTCCTAGAGATCTGTGTCAGTGCTAATGTTCTACAGCATGAATGCACCATGCTAACAAAAGCACATTTAGATAGCTCTCAAATTTTCATTACAACTGTTGTGCACAAATGCAACAACAAAATGCAACGAAGTTTTTGAATGAAGATTGATAGTAAAACTCCTGAATTGCAAAATACCTCCTTAGGCATAATGCAAGAGAGTTCCCAGGGGAACCAAGAGGTGAGATTCCTGGGTCATAGTCTCTGTGCCTGTTTCATTTTGAGACCTACGGTTAAGCTGCCCCCCAAAACAAAAGTATCAATACACCATTGTATCCGCAACATATACAAGCACTCATTTTGCCTAAACTCACAAAAAACTTATTAAACTTACATTCCTATCAATCTGAAGACTAAAAACACTCTGCTTGATTTTATATTTTCCTAACCACTAAAAAACTGTTAGATATTTACTGAATAGCTCTATATTCTCCTTTATGAATTAAGGATAGCTATCAAAATAAAATAATCTTCTGCCAAATTGGTTTGCTTTTAAACAAATTGACTTGTAACAATTCTTTATACAGTATGAAGTAGAGATATAACGTTCCCCCACCAAAGGGAATCTTCTATGTATTTAACCTGTCTGTACCCTAACTAGAATTTACACTCCATGATGACAAGGATATTAGTCTATTTGGTTTGCTGATGTATCCCTGGCATCTAGGACAGTGGTTGGCCCTTGATAAACATTTTCTGAATAGACAAACACATGAATGAAAGAATAGCTCATTCTGTCCTACTGATTTAAATGTCATTTTTATCATTCATTATAATATATTAAGTTTCCATGGGATAATAGGGCCCAACTCTGTATACTGCCTACCCTGCTGTGTTATTCTATGGGTCTACTGTTGTTTAATTTACTAGAGCTTTATAACAAAGTTGAATATCTGTTACTCTCAGAATTACCAATTCAATTATGGTCACATGTCAAAAATTCTCTTTAAAAATTAATATACACACGAAACAGTTACCTATTTATCATAACTGTGTTTTTAATTTTAATGGTTTTGTCCAGAGGAACTGCTTTTTAGTGCTTAGGCTTTGAGGGCTATCTCATATTACAGAGCTTGAAGTTTAATTTAATAATCATAACCACATATCAATTTTAAGAATTCGATCCATCTAGGTATTAAGGAGAAAAAAAAAAAGAGTTCCAAAAGTGTAACCGAGATACACTGCACTACCAGCGTAGTGCACTTTGCTTTCACTGCACACTAACTAGCACTGAAGATCACTTTGACATACAAAGGGATGCTAATTTGATCTCAGATCAAATGTTATCTCCTTACAAGGTAATATCTATAAATCTTAATATGCTCTTTCCTCCTCAAATTTAAGCTTACTGTATCTTACTGTATTGCCAAAATTTCCCAAAGAATATTAGGTATCTTTTCTCTTATTTTTAAGAGGATGCTTCTAGCAGAAAGTAGGATCAGTTCCACGCCAGGTGGCTCATATTCCCCTAAGAGAGCCAACACCCTACGCTATACTGAAGCTAGCTAGGCCTTTGAGACCCATATGATCCCAGGGATTGGCAAAACAATTGGCTAGAGTATGGAAAATAAAATATTAGCATTTCTATTGATATTTTATCTAATTCTTTAAAAATTTCTATTTTATATATCTCTTATAATACAGTATTAGTACATCAATATGTAAATATAATTCATAAATAATTTACATAACATATTGCAGATTTGTATTCAATGTTTTTTCTAACTCATATGGATAGGTGATCAAAAGGTTGAGACTTGCTGCTTTATGGCATCCTCACTCCTCTCAATTATGAACTATGTTTTCTTGCCCCAACCTAGCCCATGCCTCTTCCCCACACCCCCATGCCTTCTACCAAAATCTCGTGGAACCACTGCTTTTCATCAGCATACTCCTCTACATTTTCTGATTCCTTCTCCTTCTCTGTCTTAATTAAAAGCAGTTGTCACTTGAAGAAATCATTGTATTTGCAGTCTTCTTTAGTAACTTAAAAAAAAAATTTCTCACATACCTCTTTAGGACTGGCAAGCTGCTATATTATTACTAAGGAGTTGTAACATACCTAGCCAAAAGAGTACATTTCCCAGTATTCTCCAAAGCAAAATATGGCCATGTAACCAAGACTAATATTATATTCCCAGAAATAGTTAGGAAAGACTGTTGCAATGTCTCCATAAAAGGGGGAATGACAGCAGGGAAAGATCTTGCAGATCCTCTCCCTTTTTTCCTCCCTACTACCTAGAATATAAATACTAGATGACTGAAGCCCTAGTACCTATCTTGGGCTACAAAGCAACCTTGGAAGTGTGCTGGCTGGTAAATTTGAAACTGGAATCAGCTGGGGTCCCTGATGACTTAATGGAATTGGTATACTAACATAGGGTACTGCCAACATCAGACTTTCTTTACATGAAAGAGTAAATCCTTACTTTACTTAGCCATTGTTATTTTGGATTTTCTGCAATAAGCAAGTAAATTGAATTCAAATGTAAACACAGCTCATGTTCTCAATTCTTATTGACCCCTGACCTCCAACAATTTTATGTGCTCTCTTTCACTCAGTGGTCATTCTATAATTAAACTGCCACCTCAAACTACTGCCAAAATCAAGACATCAAGCGCCCACTCTCTAAACATAATCTCCTCTTCTTCCAACATTCAACTATGCACATTACTACAGGTTTCCAGTTCCCTGGCTTCTTACTACTACTTCATTATGACCAGTCTTCTCCCCTTTAACTTCCCTCTGCAACTAGCTTTGATGTTACATTTTAAGAACTTTATTTTACTATCTCCTTCTACCTCTAAATTTTTTATTACATCCCTCTGGCAAAAGCATACTCATACATAAACCCAACTATCTTCTTTCTCTATATCTGCATCCAAGCAGCAGAAACTGATGACAGATTGTCATCATTACAAATATCATAATTATCAGTCTCAAATGGGCTTGATACTTGCTTTCCCAACATCCCAAATGACTATTTCAAACACACTTTAATCTCTAAGACAACCAACTTACCCAAACATACATACACATCAGGTAATTATTCATGATCTAAATGTACACTGGCCAATATGATAAAATAATAATTTGAAGGATGGTACCGACAGTGTCATCTCCCCACAGGTCTTTCTCTCTTTTTAACCATAGTAGTGAACACTATGTGAGGCCTACCATTCATGGAGCAGAGTTAGCTACTTGATAGATCAATTTTGGGAAGAAATATAGGGAACAACCTAGACAGTAGAGAAATAAGGTTGATTCCTAAGACTGCCCTTGGCTTTAGTGACAGCCATCTCAGGATGTAACCATTAAGCAAACATGCAGATAATTAACGCAGCACATACAAATATAAACAAAATATTCACTTCCTGTCCTTTAGAAGTTAACCTAATCCAGATAACTAATAGTTAAACACAGTGTAATTATAATATAGTTTAATTAGCCTGGCCTACGTTCATTTTTTTCTTAGTTTGTGTGCATATGTAGTCTTTGCAATTACAAGGACATTATTATATGGTAATATCTTTAATTGAAGAATTGGATCCTCTCAGCATTAAAAGATTTAGGACAAAAATTGGCCTGGCTTTTATATTTCTAAATATCTTACACTGCAAAGAATTCTTAAGTACAAAAAATTTACCATAAGATACGTTTTCTACTATTAATAAAAAGGAAAATTCCTTGAATTCACTTAAGAAAACTCAGTTTAAGTACACTAAAACATCTTTTTGCCACAGGAATGAAAAAAGGATCTCTTTCATAAAGAACTCTGAGACAAGCAATTCATTCTAGCAGCAGCAATACGATGAAAAATTAATGTCTAACATGGAAAATACCTACAAAAACAGAACAAATAAACATTTAGCTAAAATCATCTATAAGAAAATATATTTGATTTATTTCATCAAGGAAATGTGTTTATTTTTATGAATAAATATTATTTGATGATGAGTAATGAGGCATATTTGCAAAAGGATTAAATACTTTCCAACTTGACTTTAATTTAATGTGAGACATTTAGAAAACAAACATTTACTAATTCTGAAGGTATACGTAATCCAAAGTTCCTTAGAATTTGAACATTAACATTCTAACACATCCTTGCTTATCCATAAGAACATAAAACTATGAAATACGCATGATAAAAACACACGCAAAAAGATACAAAAGCAACTGTGGGGAGTGAGGCTTTGATAGGTTAAAAAATGTGGCACTCAATAGAATACATATTGATACACAAAAGCAAATTTTATTCCAAAAAATAGAACTGAATGTTATTGTATTCCTAAATATATTGCAGATCTTTTCTATATGGTTAGTATTATCCTTTGTGAAGGGATTTCTGTGTCAAAGATTATTACACAGTTTTTGTACAAAATATATCTAACTACTTTCCAAATTAAATAATTTAGGCACACTATTTGACCCAAAAAAGGGGGGGGAAGGAAGGAAGCATGAATGAATGCCTGCTAATAAAGAATACTTACTTCACTCATCCCTTCATTAAATAAATACTTTTGGAACTCCTGTCGTAACAACAATTTTAAGAAAAAGCCACTCCTGACTTCCTATTAAATGATGTAATGAAAATCAAAGTATAGGGTAAGAATATCTGGCTTTTTCATTGTCCAAAGAATAAAAAGATAATCAGTGGGATTCTGATATTATTGTGCTGACACATGGCAAACACTAAGTGATGATTTGATTATTAAAATGAGAACACAGATTCTACTTCTGGCCTTGATGAAGTAACTACGGTTATCATCCCACTGTAAACAGAAAAAATCTGAACAAAATATATGTAACAAGTTTTCAGACAACAGAGATAGAGGAAGACCATGATACCTGGAGAAAGGAAACAAATGAGGTGGCACCAATGATCAGCCCAGCATTCTGCCCGGAGGCACACGCCAAACTAAGGCCCAGGAAGAGGAGTCCCAAGCAGAAAACAGTCCTCTTGAGTTGAAAAAATACACTGGAGTGAATTCAGGGAGACTGAGGCAGTCGTACATTAAGGGGCAGAGGTCTAAAGAAAAGGGAGCTATGCAGGAAAAAACCCAGAAATCTGAATAAGGGTAACCTGGAGACTCAGCTGAATACTAACATATGGTGTGCAGGGGGAAGCTCCTCAAGGCCAAAGAATGAACAAAACCTGTTCAATAAGTTGAATGTTCCCAATGCACACACAGGGTTAGAATGCATTCAAGCTCCAACCAGAGAGAGCGAAGAGTTCTATATGTTACTCTGGGTATTCAGTAGAGAATCCAAGATGGGCATACTTTTGTAGCGGTGTTAAACTCTCCCTAAAGCAAAGGCTACTTTAGACCTACCCTGAAAAGCTAAAAACAAACAAAAAAACAATACACAAAACAATCAAACTGAACTCCAAATTACTTGTTGGCCAGATTGAATCCCTTCAAAGAAAGACGACAAACTCCAGACATTCAAGAATGTAAAATTCACAATGTCCTACTGCCAGTCAAAAATTACTAAAGAGGCCAACAGATAGGAAAATGTGATCCATAAGAAGAAAAAATATAAGCCAACAGTATGAGATCAAACAATGACAAAATAATAAAAACAGAAGATAGTGACATTAACATACTAGAGAACTATAGAAAGCATTTAAAGAAAACCATGAATAGAAAGGAGAAATGGAATATACACAAAGGAATCCAAATGAAACTTCTAGAGGTAAAATATATATCGGCCGGGCACGGTGGCTCACGCCTGTAATCCCAGCACTTTGGGAGGCCGAGGTGGGTGGATCATGAGATCAGGAGATCGAGACCATCCTGGCCAACACAGTGAAACCCTGTCTCTACTAAAAATACAAAACATTAGCTGGGTGTGGTGGCAGGCGCCTGTAGTCCCAGCTACTAGGGAGGCTGCGGCAGGAAAATTGCTTGAACCCAGGAGGCAGAAGTTGCAGTGAGCTGAGATTGCATCACTGCATTCCAGCCTGGCAACAGAGCAAGACTTTGTCTCAAAATAATAATAATAATAATAATAATAATAATAATAATACCTGAAATGAAAAATTCAGTGGATAGGATTAACAGTATAGACACCAAAAAAGAAAAGATTAGTAAACTCTGGAACATTGCAATATAAACTACCCAAAGTAGTTTATATAATTTTTGAGATGGGGTCTCGTTCTGTTGCCCAGGTTGGAGTGCAGTGGCACAATCTCAGCTCACTGCAACCTCCACTTCCTGGGCGCAGATGGTTCTTCCACCTCAGCCTCCCAAGTAGCTGAGACTACAGGTGCGGGACACCATGACTGGGTAATTTCTTATTGTATTTTTGGTAGAGACAGGGTTTCACCATGTTGCCTAGGCTGGTCTCCAACTCCTGAGCTCATGTGATCTACCCATCTCGGCCTCCCAAGGTGCTGAGATTACAGGCATGAGCCACCATGCCCAACCAATACCAGATTTAAAACTTGGATCTTCATGAGTACTGAAAATGATATTTATGTCGCAAAATATAAAAATTTTTATTTTTACATTTTATAAATTTCTTTAAAAGAGAATAGTTAAAAAATATATAAGGTTTATGGTATACGTATAAATACAATGTATGACAACTATAGGCAAAGGACATGAGAGGGGAAAAGACAGTAAAGATCTTTCCTTAAATATTAGGTGGTATATTATGAGACAGTAGACTATGATAAGCTATGGTAAGCATTCTAGAGCAACCACTAAAAAAATAAAAGAGGAATATCTAGTAACTTCACAGTGGAGGTATGACAGAATTCTAAAAGAACTTCGATTATCAAAAAGGCAGAAAAAGGAGAAAGAAGAAACAAACAACAAATGAGACATAGAAAACCAATAGCAAGACTTAAACCCAAACATACTCATTACATTAATTATAAATGTTTTAAACATTGCAATTAAAAGGTAGAGGTTGTTATAATGGATAAAAACATAAGATCCAGCAATATACTATTGATAAGATCCCACTGAACTGGAATAATAATAACTTGATAATAACTAATATCAAACGAGTAATCGCCATGGATCATGTATTCATTTAGTCACATAAAAATAGAAAAATTGATTAATCCACCAAAAAATTTTGTGAAGTTGATCTTATTATTATCCTGAGTATATTAATAAAAAACCTGAAACTCATAAGGTCATGCAGGCCATAAACGATAGGCTAGGATTTGACTCAGGCAGTGTGGCTCCAGAGTCTTACCCTGCATCCAGCAAGATGTCTCTCTTCATATACACATATAAAATTATATATAACCACAAATGTTATATACATTGCAACATGTAATTTGTTTGCACCCTTCATTTTTACATTATGCTGTGGGCTATGGCAGCTTTTGTAATAAATGTAACTCCATATATCTTTGACAGTTACATAATATAAACTTTCCATACTGATAGGTATTTAGATTTTCCATTATACTGCCTCTCGGGGGAGCTACAAAAGTGTGGAGGCTTTTTTTTTTTTTTTTAACTTCTATTTTAAAATGCAATGTCTGGGGGTACTACCACCATTTAAAACAGTAATATCCTGAAAGGTACTGGGCAGCCCTGACAACAAAGAATTGCTCCTCCAAGACTTGTTAAGGGTCACCAAGTAGAAACAATAATAAATTGAGGTTAAAAAAAAAAACCCCAAATAGTAAAAACATAAAAATCTGACAAGCCACAGAAAAATAAATATAAAAAAACATAAAAAATGTAAATGTAACAGCCCAATGAAGAATTTCAGTGAAAGTAGGAACTTATATCAAGCATGGTTATTGAAATCTACTATATATATACCTCGACTGTTCAAGAGTATATAAGCTTCCACTTTGAACAACCAAATATAATTGTCATAGAAGACAAACCTTATCAAAGATGCTTAAACCTGTATGAATGCCAAAAAAGAAATGAAAGTTAAGAATGTGTTATCTGACTCCACAGCCCCTTCAACTTTACGGTTTTTTCTAAAGAGATGTAAAATGAGTTGACATTACTCAAAAAGGAAAGAAATAATTTTTACAAAATAAAACTCATGTTTGCATATATGTTCACAAAAACAAACTTAAGAGGAATGGAAGGCTAACGGATAAATCAGTAGTCCAACATTCTGTGTGTTTATTGTCACTGCTACAGTAAAGTACCCTGAGAAAGCTTATTAATAAAAAAAAGTAAGTAATCAAGCAATAAGACTATAGACTCTAGTTTATCATTCAGGAACCAGCAAAGACTGAAAGGAACTGCTTCTCTTTATTGGTTTAGTTAAACTTGTCTGAATGAATTTAAAATCCAATTTCTATGTGATTAACCCAACAAAAAATAGTAAGAGGCAAGTTATTATTATTATCATTTTTTTGAGACGGAGTCTCGCTCTGTCACCAGGCTGGAGTGCAGTGGCGCAATCTCGGCTCACTGCCACCTCTGCCTCCTGGGTTCAAGCGATTCTTCTGCCTCAGCCTCCTGAGTAGCTGGGACTACAGGTAAACGCTACCACGCCCGGCTAATTTTTGTATTTTTAGTAGACAGGGTTTCACCATATTGGCCAGGCTGGTCTTGAACTTCTGACCTCGTGATCTGCCCACCTGGGCCTCCCAAAGTGCTAGGAGTACAGGCATAAGCAAGTGATTGTTAATGCTAATAATATCCATGTAGTTTACCATCTATCGATAAAGAAATCCATTGTTATTTAGCATTTACACTAAATTAACATTTTCTACTGGTATGTCCTGTAACATCTCAGAACTGAAATAACTTTATATATACTTACAGCTTCCTGAACAACTATACCGTATTTAATTTTCTGATGATGATATCAACAAATGAAGACTCTTGAGACTGTGTGTATACTTTATCTGGAAGTTTATTAACTTTACAATGTCACCCCCTAGAGGAAGCTTTAAAAATTGAAACTTGAAATTTTATACATTTAGTTACTCACGGCAAACTGAAAAAGGAAGGGGAAAGTTCTGAGTTTAGCTTTATCTACAGCACCAAACCTGGCAGAATCAAAATATTTATCTAACAGTGCCCACTTTTAGTAAAGATTCAAATATTTTCCGGCTTCATTAAAGAAAAATAAAGAGATGGAGCTCAGAGACATACTATTAACAGAAAGCATCTCCTTCATTTTCCACTCTCCACTTAGGGGAATCTCCGAGATTTTTTCACT
Organism: Pan paniscus; assembly: GCF_029289425.2. Lineage (NCBI taxonomy): Eukaryota > Metazoa > Chordata > Mammalia > Primates > Hominidae > Pan > Pan paniscus. Next base: position 162,130,627 of record NC_073254.2, on the reverse strand, counting down.
GGCTTTTTTGCCTTTTTCTTTTGCCATGGATTGTACTAGTCCCTTTCCCCTCAGTTACTCTGTGGCTCACTCAATAACTGGTTCTCTAATTACTAGCTACTACCAACAATTTTTCATTCAACCGTTTTTTTTTAATCTGACTTTGTTTATTCGGGTCTTGGTTCTATCACTTAGTAACAGAAGGACCAGAAAGACTGTGAGGCAGACATCCTGAAAGAAAGCACTGTTAAAATGCCAATCAGCTACAGGAATGCTAGTTGTCTGCCTTATTAGGTGACAACTGTATGGCCATACTTCCCTCTAGGGACCACAACTGCCTTAAAATTCAGGTCAATTTGGCTAACACTTTTTGAGCACCTGTTCTTTATTATGTAAATATCTCTAGTGGCCTAGCACTACCAGGCAGAGTAAATGAATAAAAACTGGTAGCACAGTGTAAGCCTTCCTCAGTTTACAGTCTAGAAGAAAGACAAGCAAATGAAAAAGCAATTACGGTAAAGCTACACCAAGGCATAAAGAACAAAAAGAAACACCTTAAAACTAGGATACTTAAGAAAAGGCCTCCCAGAGAAAGTGACTTTCAAGCTAGTACCCGAAGGATAAAAATCTAGTGAGTGTGGTGGGGAAGAGAAGAGGTGTCAAGGCAGATAAAGTAGAATGTTAAAAGGCTTGGAGACAACCAAGTGCCTAATGTTCTAGTAACAAAATGAAATTAATTTGATTAAAACTACAAAAGGTGATTCAGAACTCAAATCATGAGGGGTCGCTGAAGACAAAGATTTCTTCAGATAGACATATGGAACTGCATGTATAATAATTCCGTATTCCACACTTTCATATAAACCTTCCCTCATGTTATAAAAGATGCTTTGTAATGTTTAAACAATTACATTACTTTCTATGCAGTGGATATAACATAATTTACTTAACCATTTCCACAATGATATATATTTTAGGTTATTTTGAGCTTATCATAAATGTATAAATAATCATTCAGGAAATTCTGCATAAAGGTCTTACTAAATGTATAGTTATTTCCTGAACACGTTTCCCCAAACTGGAATTACTGAATTAGATACTCTACATTTTGCCAAAATGCTTTCCAAACTTTGTACCAATCACACAGCCATGTCAGCAAGGATCTGAACGCGTACTCATTTGTACTGAGTCATATTTTTACAGTCAAAAATTGTTATTTCACTTTAATTTACATTTATTACTAACTAGGATGAATGCTTAACTCTAGCTAATAAATTTCAAAATACAGTAGAAATGAAAGATATTCTAGAAAACTACTATATCAAGAATGGCTCAAGAGGAAAATATTTTTCTAATAGAAGAAATTGAGAAATATAAAAAAGCACAAAGTTCTGCTGTATCAATGATTTTTTTAAATCTAAAGAAAGCGGTAAATCTGCTTGCGTTTTTAATCCAACTCACATTTGAGGAAAAGGAGTAATTTTCTCAACAATATCTAAGAAACCAGAGTAACGTTGTTACTAAAAATCTCAAAATGATAATGTAACTATAATATATTAAGAACTCTCAAACTCAAAAATAATGAGCAAAAACATGAAGACATTTTACTGAAGATGATACCCATATGGTAAATAAGCACATGAAAAGGTTTTCAACTGTATTAGCTATCAGGGAAATAAAAACTAAAACCATAATGAGATATCACTGTACCTATTAAGAATGACTAATTAAAAATAGTGACACAAAATGCTGGTGAGAATGAACAGAAACTCTATCACTTATTCATGTGTTGCCAATAAGAGTGTAAAATGGTACAGATGCTCTGCAAAACAGTTTGACAGCTTCTTATAAAACTAAACATGCAATTACCATATGATCTAGCAACTGAATTTGTGGGCATTTATCCCAGGGAAATGGAAACTAGGGTCACACAAAAACTATACGTGATTATATTCACTTTATTCATACTTGTCACAAATTTAAAACACTTAAATGTCTTCAATGATTAAACTGTTACACTGTAGTATACACATAGGGTGAAATTCTACTGAGCATTAAAAAAGGAATAAACTTGGATAAATCTCCAGAGATTATGCCAAATGAAAAAAGCCAATCCCAAAAGCTTATATATGATTTCATTTAATAGAACATTTTAAATGATAAAACTTTAGAAATGGACAACAAGTTACTGGCTACCAGGGGATGGGGGTGAGGTAGCGAAAAGGAGAAGGCAGGTTATATTAATAAAAGGGCAACAAGGGGAATTCTTAATTATTCTCTATCTTGACTATGGTAATGGGTACAGGAATGTACACCTGACAAAGCTGTTTAGAACTAAATATACACACACACACACACAAATACATGTAAAACTGACAAAGCCTGAATAAACCAGTGAATTGTACCAATGCCAATATTCTGGTTATGGTACATTATTATAGTTTTGCAAGATATTATCATTGGGGGACATTGGGTAAAGGGTACACAGAATCTCTCTGTAATATTTCTTACAACTACATGTGCTGCACATGGACCTACAACTATTTCAAAAGAAAAAGTTTAATTAAAAGAAAATGCAAAAACTAATAGGATTCTTTCCAGAAATGGAGGGATGTTTCAAATATGAGAGAATTTACTATTTTGCTGCTACTTACATTAAAAAGTTCAAACACATAAACAATAAGCCTATTAGCATTTCCATAGACGGCCAAAAGTAATTTGATATACATTATTTCAACATTCATTCCTGATTTAAAAAGAAAACAAAAGACCAACCAACTTCGAAATGTAGGAATATTAAGGTAATTTTAAAAAGTGATAAAACACTAGAAAATTCCCATTAAGGCCAGAAGTGAATCATTTTTGGAAATGATATAAATACTAGAAAGGATAGGGCACAAGGTGTAAATCATATGATAATATGACCTATGACTCAATCTAAAATTCATTATAAACATAGTAAGGTAATGAGTTAGAGTATTAGGATTGTTTCCATTCTATTTTGTCATTGATTTGTGGTAGAACATTAAAAAAAAAGCTATGAATTACTGTATAGTTTGTTTACTCAATCAACAGATAAGTTTTACAGGTTATCTAACATGTCTTAGATACTATATTAGGAGGTGGACATTCAATGATCATCACACGACATACTTCTTGTTCTCATAGAGTTTACATTTTAGTGGACTATTAGTAATATTTAGAGAGGAGGCATTCATTAAGAATTTGTAAATTCCATTTATGTGTCAGGTGGTAAAAAAAGAAAAAGATAATCCCTGTCCTCCAGGAGAATCAAGATTGAAAGATAAACAGATGTTTATATTATAACACATGTGATGCGGGGCACACAAGAACAATTTCTAGATCATCTTTAAGAGGTCATGAAAAATAATCTGTAAGAAGTAAAATCTGCACTGAGTCAGTAAGTTAGTCAAATTAATAGGAATGCAGAAGGATCCCTGGCAGAGGGTAGCACATAGCCCATGGAGCTTTTATGAATCAGCAAGTAGTTTAGCAAAATACTCTTGAATTTTTTTCTCACAAAAAAAAGTTTCCTTGCTCTAGGAATTTATAAAATTATTATATGCTCTAAGATTATAGAAATGTATCCCTTCACATGTTTTTATGTTGATGTCTACACCTTTTCATGAGAAGGTTAAACAGGTATAAAAAATGTGATTTCTATACTACATCAAATATTGACATCTAAAAGTTGTATCTTTGAAACTAAACTATCATAGCAACTGGATATTTATCACTTTTTAAAATACAAACAGTACTTTTTTAACAGAAATTTTACATTGTTATGAATTAAATCAAATATTTATGTATTATTTATTGCCATAATGAGGAAGAGTAGACTATTGGGGTTCTGTTGTTATTTTTTATTTTTATAAATTAAATTCACAAAAAACAATCCCCCCAAATCCCAGTTTTTCCCATGTTACACAGCAAAATCACCAAATTCTTTAAGTTATTTCTGAGTTACAGGCTAAAAACCATATAACCACCTATCATCAAATATTTTAAATAAATTCTAAGCTGACAATTAAATTAGGCCCACTTTAAAATTTGTTTAAAAATTAAAAAGGATTTATTACCCCATCATTACTCATTTTCTCAATTCCTGTGATGTATGCAAAAAGATATTACAAAGATTCATCATCTTCTTTCAATCAGAGCCTTCTTATTTATTGTAGGATGCAGAAAGGATTGGGAAAACTTGAAATACTTGTTCCAACATCCCTCAGCGAAAAAAAAAAAATAGTAATAACAAATAAGGTTCAATCTCATCAGCTGCTTTACTTCTTCTTTTTCTTATTATTTTTTGAGACGAAGTCTTGCTCCTGTTCCCCAGGTTGGAGTGCAATTGCACGATCTCAGCTCACTGCAACCTCCACCTCCAGGTTCAAGCAATTCTCCTGCCTCAGCCTCCCCAGTAGCTGGGATTACAGGCACCTGCCACCACACCCAGCTAATTTCTGTATTTTTAGTAGAGATGGGGTTTCACCATATTGGCCAGGCTGATCTTGAACTCCTGACCTTGGGTGATCTGCCTGCCTCGGCCTCCCAAAGTGCTGGGATTACAGGCATGAGCCACCGTGCTCGGACAAGCTGTTTTAAATGTACTTCCAGAAGAACAAAACAAAACAAAAAACCTCAGAGCCGAAGATTTTAGCTCATTTAGTTTAAAGAGAATGTCTACCACACTGTTTAATGGCAATGCCAGTTGCTAACACCAAACTAATCAGCCAAGTAAGAGTTACTTTTTCAGAGAAATACAATATTCCAGTTGGAATGTCAACTCATGTCCCCATTTTATTTCTAAATTCTAATTATAAAATAGCAATAAGCTGCAGAGCCTTGCAGGAGCTTGTTTGGATGAAACAAGGTACTCTCATCTTCAGTATTTCTCCTTTGTTCTTGGTTTTGCTCTCAACCCAAGAATGGTATTCTTTAATAATGAATACAGAATGAGGCAGTAAGGTCATCTCATGAAAATTTTTATCATTTTGAGAATTCAGAATACTGCAACACAGGACCGGTTTTAACATAAGGCATTACCCTTAACAGATATATGTATAAATGTAAGAGACTCTGAAAGACTGAGATTTCCCACTGTGGTCCCTCCATGTCCCTGTCCCTACAGCTAATCTTCCTCACATCTTCTTGCTCATGACCTTGGCCCCAAACTGTTCCTCCTCACCCTCTTGATAAAATCCAAGATGACCTAACAATGGCTGCTAATATCGCAGAATAACTCCTCCCTCTTCTGAGATCCACTGACCAACTGTTCCTGAAAAGAGACAAACTCCAGGTGACTCCCTGCATCCCCCATAAACAACTCCAGGTGACTCCCTGCATCCCCCTTATACAAAGTTCTACCCCCTTCCCCTCAAATTAGAATGCTCTTTTGGAACCTTTCATGCTTAGCTTTTTTTTTTTTTTTGGAGATGGAGTTTTGCTCTTGCTGCCCAGGCTGGAGTGCAATGGCACGATCTCAGCTTACTGCGACTTCTGCCTCCCAGGTTCAAGTGATTCTCCTGCCTCAGCCTCCCAAGTAGCTAGGATTATAGGCATGCGCCACCACACCCAGCTAATTTTGTATTTTTAGTACAGACAGGGTTTCTTCATGTTGGTCAGGCTGGTCTTGAACTCCCGAATGAAGGTTTATTCTTTGCTCTGGCTGGTTTTCTTCAATGTAAGACCAGGAAAGATAGGAAGGTCTATCCAATGCCTTAATTAATGGAGGCTTCACTAACATGGGTAATTTGAATTGTCTCTTTTGTCTGGACACCCTGGAGGATTTTCCACCTTCTCTTTCAAGGCAATACAACATAAAAGCACTCAGGATGCGTGATAGTATGCCGTTCTTCATTAAAGTGGGAGAAGGACAACTGTGAACAGCATGTAGGAAAAGATAAGCAGCATATTATATACTACTTTGCTACCCTGACCACAGGAGCTTTGTTAAGATCAGTTTTTGGAAGGAAAACATGGAAGTCAAGAATTGGAAAATTGATTCCTTTGGAATTATTTGCCTACTCCAGTTTGAAGAGCGCTGGTCTAGCACTACTAGCCCACAATTGTAAGGAAAGAAGTCACTAAGAGCAGTGTTCTGTTGAAAAGCAGAATCAGGCCCACAAATATAGCAGCTACAGATGTTATCAAACAGCAAACATAAATCCATATATTTAAAGTGTTCACAGAAATAGAATGGTTAAAAATATCAGTAACAAGAAACTATCAGAAATGGCCAGGCCAATATGAAAACCAAAAGAGAACACTAAAATAAAAAATTAAAGTAGAAATTCAATAAAAGGGTTAAACAATAAAATATAGGGAGGTGAAGATAGACCTCAAGAAATTACACAGAATGCAGCACAGGAAGACAAAGATAAAAAAAAATGACAGAATCAAGAGACAAGGAAGTTAAATGGGAGAAGTGCAAAACATGTCTAATCAAACTTTTATGAGAGAATAGAAATATAAGCAATATTTGAACAAATAATAGTAGAGAAAATTTTCCAAAATTGATTAAAAACACCCATCTACAGATTTAGAAAGCCAAAGTCCCAAACAAATACACAAAAAGAAATGAAAGCCTATAAAATCAGAAGGTTAAGTCCTAAGAGATTCATACAATGATTGATAACATTTTTAAATTAAGAACTTCTGAACATCAAAGGTCTTCAGAGTGAAAAATCAAACTGAAATGGGAGAAGATATTTACAACACATATAACAAAGGATTAACATCTAACATTATTAAGACAAGACTGTGACAGATAAATGGGCAAAAGCAATAAACAAGTATTTCAAAACCGAATCACAAATGGTTAATTAACATATGAAAAGATGCTAAACCTCATTAAGACTCAGAGAATTGCAGATTTCGCTCCAATGAGACACCACCATTTCACACCCACCAGATTGTCAAAAATTAAAAAGTTTAATAACATCAAATGTGATACGCATATTAGTGTTCATTTTATTATTCCTTAAACTGTCTGCACATTACATATGCTTTTATATGTACATGTTTCATAACTAAAATTGTTAAGTGTCACCTGAGCAATAAAAATATTTCTTCATAAGCCTGATGAGAGCAGTTTCAGTGAAATACTGGGCATGAAAACCAGACTGCATGGGCTGAAAGGCTCTACAAGATAAAGGCGTAAAGCTAACTTAGGGACAACTATTTCAAACTTACCTATAAGGCTGGAAAAGCAGAGCTGCAACTTTAGGGAATGATATGGTGAGAGTTTCTGTTATATTTTTAAATAAAGGAAACTGGATTAGGTTTAGAAAAATCTAGAGGGAAAGGACGACAGTGAATAAGGTGTCCCTGGTTTGTCACAAAGATACATGATACAGGGATCAGGAACAGGAATTTCCTTTAGGGATGAGAGATTCTTTGACCTTATCCCATCACTCCCAAGCCCCATCCACTCCAGTCACAATAGTCTACTTACTCCTCCTTCCAGCAAGCCTCTACTTCGGGACTTTTATAACCTCTATGGAGAATACTCTTTCCCAGATGGTGCAAGGCATGCCTTTCACTCTTTTATTTCCCCAAATGTCAATTCAGTGAAGTGTTCCTGACCACTATGAAACTGAAATCCCATCTGCACTCCCTGCCACCACTACTCCTGATACTCTTATTCCTTTTCCTTGCTCTTTTTCATAAGCTTTTAATACTCTATGTATGATAGACTCTATATTGTTGAAACTCTCTACCTCCATTGTATGTAAGCTCCAAAAAATGCAGCAAATGTAGTCACAGCGCCTACTAATGCTTGATACAAAGGTAGCTCAATGAACACATACTGAATGAATATGGACCCTGCTTGAGGAAACTGAAGAACAAGTATAATAAAAATGATGCTGTAAAATTTGAACAAAATGAAGTAATGCACAGAGAATAATCAATTTGCTGCCCACAGAAGAGGTGACATTTGGGTTAGATCTTGAATCATGAGTTTGCCAAGTGCAAGAAAAAGGTGCACATTCCAAGAGAGTGGAACATGGTAGGTCTGAAAAGGCCTTGCACATTTGAGAAACAGGGTACATTTGGAGTATGGCAGAGATAACAGTGACCAGATTTTAGCTAACCTTACAATATACACAACAATGGACGCATTATATCCAACTTCTCAACTCTAAATATCCTTTTCAGAATTATAATTGTCCAGTTACTTGTTTTATTTGCAGTAAAGTTAAGAGTACAGAATACAAAATAAAGTTAACACAGAATTACTGGTACTCCCTTTACTCACTACAAGTTTAAGCAGAGTTAACCTATATTTTTTTAAATCAAACTGTAAATTCAACGTATAACACTCAAAGTGAAAATACTGCTTTCAAAGGTCTCAACAGCGGGTATTATTCAAAGAAGTCAAAACTAAAAATTCTGCATGGTAGGAGAGAGCAGCTGGGTGGGGAAAGGTCAAATTCAACTGCTTATTTAGTAGCAGATACTCCCCATTTAACCAAATGAGTTTCTGATTGGGCTTGCATGCTGTCATAAATAATATTCACTTATTACTATGTTTTCAACTAGTCTATCGTCCTTTTATCCACATCACTCCTTCTTTCGGACACTCACCTTCGTTTTAAACCTAACTCAATTTATTTTCAGGATTCCTATTTGAGACAAGAGGCTCTTGGATGTACACACACAGAGAAAACCTTGGAAGATTATATTCCACAGTTCAAGAGCCTGTGTAGTCAGTACTGGAGCATTTAAGCACAAGATAGGAGAAGCAGTGGACACCATGGTGTTTTGGGATTCCTACTGCCAGAGGGTGGGAACCCAGGGAGTTCCCTGGGTAGGCTCGAGGTCAAAGCTCAGGTTTAAAGCGAGGGGGGCGGGGCATGCCCCAAGAACCTCAGGGAGGTGTGTGGGCCCTAAAATGCAACTGGGAAAGAAGGGGCGCGGCCACTCGGAAAGACTCACAGTAATAAGCCACCACAGGGTCTCGCTTGTCATGCTCCTGAGCCGTCCTCAGATGATGCTGTATGCTCTTGAACTGTGCGGGGAGCGGGGGCAGCGGTGCAAGCGCGGCCATCTCTACTCACCACTTCCTACTCGCGCGCCACCGGCACTTCCGCTTCCGTCTGGGCGGTAGCGCGCACGAGCGTTCAGAGCAAATGCTGCCCACTCTTCCGTTGCTCAGCGACGTCAAGTCAACTACGGATCCCCAGCTGGGACAACCTCAGGGTGCTTGGCTCTCGGCGGTTAGAACCCACAGAAGACCCGAGCATTTTGGCGCTTATGCCGCGCATGGCGCTAGCGCTCTCTGCTGGTAGGAGGAAGGGTTTTTGTTTTGTTTTGCTTTTTTGTTTGGTTTGTTGTTTGTGGCAAAAGGAAGGATAGAAAAGGAAAAACAAGAAAATAATGTATGTTGACTGGGAGAAAGTATAAAGGCGAGAATTGCCTTTGGCGTCATTCAGGAATTACCACTTCCAGTTAATATGCCACATTAATATTCCATATAGCAGTGTCCTTTAGAAGCCTTTTTGATTTTAGAAACTTTAATTTCAATACTTGCATGAGAGAGAAATAATGTGTTTAAATTGTAAATTAAATTTTTCTATGTTGACATACTGGATAAAATAATCAGATTTCGCGCCAAATTAAGCTAAACATATGAAGCTTAAAGAAGATTGAACTTTTGTTCTCAGCTGGCTAGTACGTATTTTAGTGAATGAATAATCTGTAGATCACCTTTTTTTTTCTGGAGAGTGATTAACAATTTGTAAAGTATTTTCATATTTATTATCTTGTCTTAATGTAAGATAGGGTGTTTGGGACGTTTTCAACGCTGGTAACTCTTAACCATTGTACAGTAGGCATCACTTTTCCTTCTACCCTCAATGACTTCAATTCTCTTCCTCTCCTCTCCATCCCATACTTACATCTTTCAGGACTGTACACTTTATTTACTTCCTCCAATAACCTTCTTTATTTTATCTCAGTCCTCAGTTTTGACAATTCGTCTTAAAACTAGTTTTCACTGAAATCACACTATCCCAAGAGCCAAAATCTCCAGCTCGGAAATTCCCCTCTGCCTACTATTTTCTGATCACTCTCTCACCCCCAGAAGAAACCGCTCCATGTCCTCATATTATCCCACTCCACATACGTTGTCTAGACCTATTTGCAAAGTCCATCATCTTATTCTGGGTCGGGCTTTTTTACTCAGCCTGAAACTCAGTTCTGTCTTCTTCCCCAATCTCAGCGGCATATTTCCTACCACTGGAGAATGTGTGGTTTCTTTCTCTTTCTCTTACTCCCACTATTTGGACTTTCCAGTCAAAAGTTGCTAGATTGGTAGAGAAATCAATGAAGAAAAGCAGAGTTGGATAACCATAACTGTTTTCTTTCTATACTCACAACTTTTCATTTATTTGTTTCCTATTACTTCTTGATTCTCAACTGCAGCTGCCCTTAAAGATCAACTTTAAAGCCCACTCCAGGCATTCTCACTTAATTGTTCTAGGTGGGATCCTAAATGTCAGTATCTTTAAAAGGTCCTCATGTAATTTTAATGTTACGTCTAGGGTTAAGGACCAGTGCTGTAGTCCACAGATGGTGTTTCAAACTTCTCTCGCTCTATTCAAGCTAGGCACTCAGCCCCAATTTCCTTGGTCTACAACAGCATTTCCTGCTACTGAGATTAAGGCCACCACCAGATATGAATTATTTTGCCTTGCCTCTACCACAACTTAATAATAACTAGCTAGCAGCATTTGCTGAGCATCAACTATGTATCATGCATGTTTCTAGGGTCTTTATATTAATTTATTTAATTTGCACCACAACCCTATGAGGAACATATCATTATTATTTTACAGATGAGAAAAATAAGACACATAGAATCTAGATAACTTGCACTAGGTCACAGCCAGGAAGGATGAGTATTCCACATTAAAATCTAGGTATTTTGGTTTCAGAGCCTGTGCACCTAGCCATTACTACTTGACTATGATGTCTTTCTAGATCTTATGTTTTATCTTTTCTCTATTCCATCATCTTATGTCTGAGAAACAAATGTTCCTCTTCCTGGTAGAAGGCTGCACCTTCCTGTTATTCTCCTGATCTCCCCCTTCAGAAGTGAATTTTGCCACTCTTTCTCATTTGCATACATTCATGCGTACTCTTATTTGCATACCCTCATGAGCAGGACTGAGGGAAAAATAAGAAAGTGAAATGGTTGGAATTGGATTTTACTCTCTGATCTGCCAACACATGCTCTTTTCTTTTCTTTTCTCCTTCCTTTTTTCTTTCTTTCTTTTTTTTTTTAGATAGGTTCTCACTCTGTCACCTAAGCTGGAGTGCAGCACACTATCAGAGCTCGCTGCAGTCTTGGACTCCTGGGCTCAAGGATCTTCTTGCCTCAGCCTCCTGAGTAACTGGGACCACAGGCACATAACACTATGGCTAATTATTATTATTTTGTTGCCTAGGCAGGTCTCGAACTCTTAGTCTCAAGTGATACTCCTGCCTCGGCCTCCCAAAGTGCTGAGATTACAGACAAGAGCCTCATGCTCTCTTCTTTCTAAATATGCTAACCCTTTCATGAGATGATAATTGATTTGATGGAGAACAGTACAGAGACAGTGATAGTGTAACACACATTGAAATTATGCTATGAAACAAATATTAATGACTGTGAGGTTGCTTTTTCTTGTTTTACTATGATATTTTACTAGAAAGACCTAAATTCTTCTTCTCCATTCATCTCAGACCAGTTTCTGAAGGATCTGACATCACCCTCTAGGACTGGGCTAGAACCTTGGCAAGTAAGGGGAGGGCAGAGCTGTAGAACAAAATAGGGGGTGAGGGCAACCATAGGAAGAAGAAAATGGAGAGAAACTAGAGCTGACAGGTGTTTTGATGGGAAAAAATGTTTTGCACCATCCCCTAGATACACACATGTATGTGTGATCATCTGACAATAAAAATATTCTGTGTCAGTTTGGTCAGAACCATCTTGTTGGCAAATGACAGGGCATCAGTCAATGTAATCAGGATAATATATATATCTATAGCTGTATCTTTTTAATATACTGTATGTGGTAGAAATTTGGTTTCCAGTATCATGAGACTAACATCCTATTATTTTAGCATCCCCCCAAGTAGAAATAATTTTTCCTTAAATTTTCCAGCAGAAGAATGATAGGGAAGACCCTGAAAACTTGGCCAGGACCATTTGCCACCCCATCCGCCCATGGCTGGGACATGTAGACACTATAAACATTGCATTTTATGTTTTAAACACGGATATTTAATTGTTCCGGCACATTTAAAACAATAAGCTAACTATATACGAGCAAACATATTTCCAGTCTCTTGATTGTTCCCATTCCATATGCCTATCTTCATGCCCGGTCCACATGATTTTGATTATTGTACCTTTAAAGAAGTCTTCAGAGTATGTAGTGTAAGTCCTCTGTCTGTTTTTTTTTTTCCTTTGCTTTTGCAAAATTGTGTTGGCTATTCTACGTCTCCTGTATTTCCATATAAATTTTAGAAACAGCTTGTCAATTTCTATATAAGTTTCCTAGGATTTTGACTGGAATTATATTGAATTTACAGATCAGTTTATAATGACTAAAGTTACAAATGAGTAAGACTGCCAAGCCTTACTCGACATGGTTTATTTTTCCACTTAAAATGGTGCAGTGGTTCATGCCTGTAATTCCAGCACTTTGGGAAGCTGAGGAGAGTGGATCACCTGAGGTCAGGAGATTGTGATCAGCCTGGCCAACATGGAGAAACCCCGGCTCTACTAAAAGTACAAAATTAGCAGGGTGTGGTGGCACATGCCTGTAATCCCAGCTACTTGGGATACTGAGGCAAGAGAATTGCTTGAACCCGGGAGGCAGAGGTGGCAGTGAGCCAAGATTGTGCCACTGCACTCCAGCCTGGGCGACAGAGCGAGACTCCATCTCAAAAAATAAAAAATAAAATTAAAATTAAAATTAAAATTAAAAAGTCTTTAATTATTTTCATCACTGTTTTGTAGTTTCCATTGTACAGGTCTAGCACATATTTTGAAAAATTTATCCCTATGCATTTCATATTTTTTATTGCATTGTAAATGATTTTTTTACATTTAAATTTTATTTTTTATTACTCTATAGAAAAATTATTCCTCATAAGTTTATTTATATATATTTTTAAAGTTAGAGTCTTGTTCCGCCCCCCAGGCTAGAGGGCAGTGGTGCAATCATAGCTTACTGCAGCCTCAAACTCCTGGGCTCAAGTCATCCTCTTACCTCAGCCTCTGGAGTAGCTGGGACTGCAGGCAGGCACCACCATGCCTGGCTAATTTTCTTATTTTTTGTAGAGGTGGAGTCTTGCTATATTGCCTAGGCTAATCTCAAACTCCTAGACTCAAGCGATCCTACTGGCTTCACCTCTAAAAGTGCTGGGATTACAGGCATGAACCACAGTGCTTGGCCTATAAATTTAATTTTTTGGAACGTTCTTTAGAATTTTCTATGTACATGATCATGTCTGTGAATAAAGATTTATTATTTTGCAATTCATATATTGTTTGTGTTATTGTACTTATTGCATAAATATATATTTATATATATATGTTTATTTTGTTTTTGTCTTATTGACTTCCAGTTCAACGTTAAACACAAATGGAAAAAGTAGAGAGCCTTGCCTGTTTTGAGACTACAGGGGAAATTGTTAATTTCCGTAAGTTTCCTTAGATGCTATTTATCAAGCTTAGGTAGATCTCATTTAAAGTGAGAGGTTTAGGGTTTTTGGTTTGTTTCATTATAAATGGGTGTTTATAATATAACTTTTCATTCCTGGGGTAAACCCCACCTAATGTGATGTATTATTTTTATATATATTGCTGGATCCTATTTGTAAATATATTTTTGCTAAGAATTTTTAATATCAACATTATGCTAGCCTCCTTACATGAAATGGCAAATATTCTCTTCTAATTCCTAAAAAAGATTTTGGAGTATTATTTCTTCCTTAAACATTTAGTGGAATTCACCACTGAATTCATCAGGGCCTGGCATTTCTTTATGGGAAGGCTTTGGATTTAAAATTTTAAAAATCGATATATGGATAGTCATATTTTTTGTTTATGTCTGTCAATTTTTAGTAGTTTGGAATTTATAATTTTTTTCATCTAAGTATCAAAAACTTATTGACCTAACATTGTTCAGGATGTTTCCTTACAATCGCTTCAAGGTTTTACTACAATGTCCCTTTTCTGATTTATCTTATGGATGATTTTCATTTTCTCCCTTATTATCTCATATTATCAAACCAGAAATTTATAAGTTTTATTAATCTTTTCAAAGAACCAGATTTTGGTTTAATTGATTTTCTCTATTGTCTTTGGGTTTTATATCACTGTGTTTTATACTCGTATTTTTATTTGCATCCTTCTATTTAATTTGTATTGAAATTATCTTTTAAAAACTTCAGGCCGGGCGTGGTGGCTCATGCCTGTAATCTCAGCACTTTGGGAGGCCGAGGCCGGTGAATCGCGGGGTCAGGAGTTCGAGACAGCCTGGCCAACATGGTGAAACCCCATCTCTACTAAAAATACAAAAAATTAGCTGGGTGTAGTGGCGGGTGCCTGTAATCCCAGCTATTCGGGAGGCTGAGGCAGGAGAATCGCTTGAACCCAGGATGCAGAGGTTGCAGTGAGTCGTGATCGCAACACTGCACTCCAGCCCTGGAGACAGAGTGAGACTCCATCTTAAAAAAAAAAAACAAAAACAAAGCAACACAACTTCAGAAAGTGAGCAGTTAAAATCACAATATAACTTCTTTTCTAACATAATATTTAGAACTTCTAATATTCTGCCAAACACTGTTTTAACTGCTTTCCACTTACTTTGATAAGTTGTATTTGCATTTTTGTTTAAAGTAGTTTTTAATTTCCCAGGTAATTTTTTCTTTGATCCATGGGTTAATAAAAGTATGTTGTTAATTTTTCAAACATTTAGATGCATCCCTGATATTTTAATTTTATTAATTTCTAGTTTAATTCCATTGTGACCAGAGACTATAGTCTGTATGATTTCTATCCTTGAGACTTTCTTATGGGCCAGCAAATGATCTCTTTTGGTGAATGTTACACACACACTTGAAAAGAACATCTGTTCTGTTGTTGCTGGGTGGAGTATTCTATAAATATCAATTAGTTCAAGTTGCTTATTAATAATTTATAATCCTCTATATCCTTTTTGATATTCTATTTACTTTGTCAGTTTATTACTGAGAGAGAAGTGTTGAAATCTTTAGCTATAATAGGATATATTTCTTTTTTCAATCTATCAGGTTTTGCTTCATGCATTCTGAATCTCTATTAACTGGTGGCATACATATTACAACTATTATGCTTCCTGATGAAATTATACTTTCATCATTATGAAATGTCTCTTTAATCTCTGTCATCATTCCTTGCTGTAAAATTGACTTGAGTTTTCTCATATTAATATAGCCAATTGAGCTCTCTGATGCTTAGGATTTGCATGATACATCTTTTCCCATTTATTTTCTATAAAATATTCAAGATTTAAAAATATTAAACCTTTAAATATTTAAAAATGTTTAAAGTGGGGTTCTTGTTAATAATTTGGTCTGGCTTTTAAAAAATACATTTAGACAATCTCTATGTTTTTGGAGTGCCAGGATCTTTTGTATTTATTGTTAACCATTGATATGTTTGGGTTTGGTTCCACTACCTTGTTATTGTTTCTCTTTGTTTCACCTGTTTTGTTCTCTTTTTTCCTTTCCTGCCACCTTTTATATTAATTGAATGTTTTATGATTCCAGTTAATTTTGTTTGTTTGCTTGTTAAGCCAAAATTGTGTTGGCTTTTTAAACTGGTTGTTTTATATTTTATAATATACAACTTAAAGTTATCACAGCATACTTCAAATGATAATATACTTTACATATATTACAAGAATCTTATAATAGTATACTTCTACACTTGATTTGATTTGCCGAGGTTTATCAATTTTATTGTAATTTTCAAGAGTGATCTGGGATTTATTTATTTTATTTTGTTTTCTAAAATGTTACTTTTTACCTATATCCTTATTAAATTATTTTTGTTTATCTTTGTTTAATAAGTTCTTATGTTTGCTTTTTGAATTACATTTATGTTTCCTTTTTCATAATAGATGTATTTTCAGCTGTCAATTTTCAGTGCACTACGAATTTGCTCATATCTCATAGGTTTTAATATGTAGCATCCCACTTCTTGTTCACATAAATAGTCGGAAAAGCTTCAGTTTAAATTACCTTATTTCACCAAAGAGCTTTTTATGAAATGCTTTTAAATATCATTTCAAATGGTTAGATATTGTTTAGTTTTGATGCTCTTATTAATTTTTACTATATTTGCATTTTAGTCAGAAAAATTAGTTTTTATATTGGAATATGAATTTTGATATATAGCATTTATTATTCAGGACTATATAGCTGTGTGCTAACAATTCTGATATAGTTACTAATAAAATGAAATCATAGTAGGTCGGTAGTGAATTTACAAGATTGTCTAAACCACCTGTCTCGTCTTATCTCTATCTTTAAACATAACAATATGTAGTGTTTAGTTCAAAGAAGTAGAGGCAAGCAAAGTTTCTTTGGTGGTTAGAGATGCCATCCTTCCACCTTGTCAGTTGAAGAGATCAAGAGCTCAGGGAGGCCGAGGAAGTTGGCTTTAATGGATGCTACAGTAAGGTAGCTGGAAAAGCGAGAGAGCTCCAGAGATCTGCAAAGGGCATTTAAGTGAGTCCTGATCAGTGCAACATCTTTAAATATCTTTACAGGAAAAGAACTAATTGAAAGGATCAAAAGGACCAATACTCAAGATTCACACAAGACTGAGAATAGTTGCTGTTCCCAAAGTCAGAGTGGAAAAATCCCTTAATAAAGGGATATACGTTGACAATGCCCTACCCTAAAGAATGAATCAGAGTAAGAATAAATCCAAGCGTTTATCTATGATTGGGCAATAATGTTAAGGGGAAGTCTTCTGTGGGATTTTTTGGAAAAGTGATCTTCCCTGGGGAAGAATCCTGAGAGGCAAACCAGAAGAAGGTCCTTTTGCCCCATCTCCTTTCTTTCCTTGGACACAGAGAGAACCTGTTTCATGTGGCAGTGGCAATTTGTGTCACCACCACAAGTCAACCAGCAGGAGGGTAGAATTCAAGATTTTTGAGACTAGTGAAAGCATAGTATTTCCAAACCACCAAATAGACATCTGATAGAGCACACAGAAAGGTTCTTCCTTAGTATTGGGGCAAAACTGGCCTTTCAGTAAGTACTACACTGGTCATATATAACAAAGCTTAAAAGGAAGCAGAAAGGATCATCTGTTTCCAAGTAACTTAACTGTGCTCCAGAACTAAGTTGAAGAATATTTATGAGAAGAAAAATAATTGGCATCCAACAGGATAAAACACACAATGCCTGACATTCAATAAAAAAGTACCAGCCTTGCAAAGTTGCAGGAAAAATAGGACCCATAATGAAAATGTGTATGTTTGTCAGCAGATTGGCGGGAGCATTCCACCTTGAATGCAGGCAATCAAGGGGTATGTTATCTATAGAGAATTTAAAAATAAGGATAAAATATTAAACAAGGTTGCTGTTTATTAACACCAATTGTTAGTTATTCTAAATAAAGAAAGTCAATAAATATCCTTTGTTTGTAGAGTGGACAATTTTTACCAGTCCCCACCCTGTTGACATGCCACTGCTATAGTATGATTTTATAGCTCACGTGCTAGAGTATGATTTTATAAAGGTATTAAATCTTGATGACCTTTTTATACGAATTTTTTAATGCAGTACTTGTTAAATAGCAGACATCAGTAGCTATTTGTGAAATGAAGATAAGTTGGATTTTCTCCTGTGCTTTCATGTAGAGAAAACCTCAATGATGAAAACCTTAGATCCAGAAATTCATGATATCAAACACAGGCTGCATAAAGCTTGAGGAAAAATGGAAAACCTTAGTATTTGACTATACTGATTTCCCTACTAAGTTACCAGTATAAGGCAGTAATACATAAGGATTTTAAATAATATCAAATGAATAAAATGATTGTTGGTAAGGCAGGCAGATAAAAAGAAATACACTAAATCAATATAAAATTGTCTCTGAAATAATGTCATAGCTATTGAGGAAGTCTAACTTAATATAAACACAGTGTTCCCTTTTGATAAATATAGAAGTTATAGTTGCAGGACATCTGTGGGCACAGAAAGGTTTTTTTTTTCCCAAGAAGAAACAAGGATCCCATGCGCAATATAATCCATAGCATTTTTTATTTATTTGGTAACTATATTTCTATATCATTTTAATATTGAAACTTTCAAGAAAACTGATTGAATATCCACCATGATCAAGTGGGCTTCTTCCCTGGGATGCAAGGCTGGTTCAATATACACAAATCAATAAATGTAATCCAGCATATAAACAGAACCAAAGACAAAAACCACATGATTATCTCAATAGATGCAGAAAAGGCCTTTGACAAAATTCAACAACTCTTCATGCTAAAAACTCTCAAGAAATTAGGTATTGATGGGACTTATCTCAAAATAATAAGAGCTATCTGTGACAAACCACAGCCAATATCATACTGAATGGGCAAAAACTAGAAGCATTCCCTTTGAAAACTGGCACAAGACAGGGATGCCCTCTCTCACCACTCCTATTCAACATAGTGTTGGAAGTTCTGGCCAGGGCAATTAGGCAGGAGAAGGAAATAAAGGGTATTCAATTAGGAAAAGAGGAAGTCAAATTGTCCCTGTTTGCAGATGACATGATTGTATATCTAGAAAACCCCATTGTCTCAGCCCAAAATCTCCTTAAGCTGATAAGCAACTTCAGCAAAGTCTCAGGATACAAAATCAATGTACAAAAATCACAAGCATTCTTAGACACCAATAACAGACAAACAGAGAGCCAAATCATGAGTGAACTCCCATCCACAATTGCTTCAAAGAGAATAAAATATCTAGGAATCCAACTTACAAGGGATGTGAAGGACCCTTCAAGGAGAACTACAAACCACTGCTCAATGAAATAAAAGAGGATACAAAGAAATGGAAGAACATTCCATGCTCATGGGTAGGAAGAATCAATATCGTGAAAATGGCCATACTGCCCAAGGTAATTTATAGATTCAATACCATCCCCATTAAGCTGCCAATGACTTTCTTCACAGAATTGGAAAAAACGACTTTAAAGTTCATATGGAACCAAAAAAGAGCCCACATCACCAAGTCAATCATAAGCCAAAAGAACAAAGCTGCAGGCATCACCCTACCTGACTTCAAACTATACTACAAGGCTACAGTAACCAAAACAGCATGGTACTGGTACCAAAACAGCATGGTACTGGTACCAAAACAGAGGTCTAGATCAATGGAACAGAACAGAGCCCTCAGAAATAATGCCGCATATCTACAACTATCTGATCTTTGACAAACCTGAGAAAAACAAACAATGGGGAAAGGATTCCCTATTTAATAAATGGTGCTGGGAAAACTGGCTAGCCATATGTAGGAAGCTGAAACTGGATCCCTTCCTTACACCTTATACAAAAATTAATTCAAGATGGTTTAAAGACTTACATGTTAGACCTAAAACCATAAAAACCCTAGAAGAAAACCTAGGCATTACCATTCAGGACATAGGCATGGGCAAGGACTTCATGTCTAAAACACCAAAAGCAATGGCAACAAAAGACAAAATTGACAAATGGGATCTAATTAAACTCAAGAGCTTCTGCACAGCAAAAGAAACTACCATCAGCGTGAACAGGCAACCTACAAAATGGGAGAAAATTTTCACAACCTACTCATCTGACAAAGGGCTAATATCCAGAATCTACAATGAACTCAAACAAATTTACAAGAAAAGAACAAACAACCCCATCAAAAAGTGGGCAAAGGATATGAACAAACACTTCTCAAAAGAAGACATTTATGCAGCCAAAAGACACATGAAAAAATGCTCATCATCACTGGCCATCAGAGAAATGCAAATCAAAACCACAAGGAGATACCATCTCACACCAGTTAGAATGGCAATCATTAAAAAGTCAGGAAACAACAGGTGCTGGAGAGGATGTGGAGAAATAGGAACACTTTTACACTGTTGGTGGGACTGTAAACTAGTTCAACCCTTGTGGAAGTCAGTGTGGCGATTCCTCAGGGACCTAGAACTAGAAATACCATTTGACCTAGCCATCCCATTACTGGGTATATACCCAAAGGACTATAAATCATGCTGCTATAAAGACACATGCACACGTATGTTTATTGTGGCACTATTCACAATAGCAAAGACTTGGAACCAACCCAAATGTCCAACAATGATAGACTGGATTAAGAAAATGTGGCACATATACACCATGGAATACTATGCAGCCATAAAAAATGGTGAGTTCATGTCCTTTGTAGGGACATGGATGAAATTGGAAATCATCATTCTCAGTAAACTATCGCAAGGACAAAAAACCAAACACCGCATGTTCTCACTCATAGATGGGAATTAAACAATGAGAACACATGGACACAAGAAGTGGAACATCACACTCTGGGGACTGTTGTGGGGTGGGGGGAGGGGGGAGGGATAGCATTAGGAGATATACCTAATGCTAAATGACGAGTTAATGGGTGCAGCACACCAGCATGGCACATGTATACATATGTAACTAACCTGCACATTGTGCACATGTACACTAAAACTTAAAGTATAATAATAATAAATAAATAAAAAGAAAACCGATTGAATAAAATTTTAAAAATGTAATTGTTCAATTTCTTCAAGTTAATGGTCAAACTATGTAATTACTCTTTAATAATTAATTTACAACTTTTGTGCTTAAATAAGTTATATTTTACATGAATGCAAAATAATTACACCCTCAAATTTAAAACTGTATAGTTCCACAGAAAGGGAAATATAAATATCTGGATTACGACTTTGACCACCTAAATTAACCCTCATGAGCATCAATTTTCCACTTCGTAAAAAAAGACAATAAAAGTTTCTCTGGCCACAGAAAAACTGATCAATTAACATGTATGTGAGAGAACTCTGTAAAAGCACTGTTTAAAAATAAATTAACAGTAGTTCTGTGTATATTTTCTAATAAAAGTGATCAAAATTAAAATGAAATATTTCTTCAAGAATCCTTACCTTACAACCAGGCACTATATTTTATAGTAGACAAAAATTTCAGACACATTGAAGTAAGTTTGTTTTGAAATTGTGGTACTCACTGAGTAAGATAAAACTAAATAAAAATGATAAATAACTGTAGCATGACAATAGGTAATCAATTATTTGGTCATTGTCTGAATGGAAAGTATAATCTTCTAAATATGATCTCAAAAATCTCAGCAACAAATAATAAAATTGTAATTGTTGTAAATGTATTTATTGCAATGAGAAAAATGGTTTTTTCAAAGTGTTCTGGAACCATGCATCTTATATTCATGTTTTCCCCAAGAGATCTAGCATCACACAGGTAAAGAGATTTTACTTGGAAACCAAAGAGGTAAATCTGAAGCCAGAATGCTATTGCCGCTAGACTAATTCTTAATAAAACAGAGAGTATATAAATTATAGTGTAGATAGGCTTTTGAAGAATGCATTCTTGATTGATGCTTTTACATGCAGCATAAAGGTGGAAAAGAGCTCCAGGAACCAGGACAATAACTAGTTGTAATGCCTAGAACACCTAAAGTATGTCAGAAATATCTTAGTAAATCAATTAATCAATATGTAACTAAAATACACTAAAAAAAACCCCACTAACTCTCAACAGAGTCTAACTTAAAAATTCCAAGTTTCATAAAAATCTTATATGTGTCTTAATATAATGAAGGTAGTAATGTTGAACATACTTATTGTGAAAACATAGTCATATATTACTGTAATTGCCTCTCAATGACTGATAATGATGAAGTAGTTTATTTTATTAGACAGCTAGTCTATATCCCAAATATAGGTCTGGAGAATAATGATAACATTAGTAGATAATAAAATGCCAGAATTGGAAGAAACTCCCCAAAACTCAATTTATCTGAAATATACAGCTAATTAAAGAAAAAGTAACATAATCCTTAGGAAAAAAAAACCTGTTAGGGTATTTCTCATATTATGACATTATTTTACATTTAAAGAGAAAATGAGTTTGTTGTAGAGTTAATGTTTATGTGCACACAGAAAAACTTACTTGTGGAGTGATTGGCCTGAACTGATTGTAACAGAAGAGATTTACTTCTCTTTTGTCTGGATCGCAAATGAAGTGCAAGACCTCATTCCCATAAACTGCAAAGCCTAGCACCCCGAGGAAGAATATTCGGATCGATCCAAAGAAAAGGGTGTGGAATTGACCAATCACAGTTGGAGGTTTAACCTGTTATGGTTTTAGGAGAAAAAAATCTTTTAAACACAAACATTAAAGGAGGACATTTAAAAAAATCCTTATATCACGTTTAAAAAATGTAAGAGTCAAGAAGTTTTGAAGCCAAATAGACCCTTAGAGATCATCAAATCAAATATAATTCCTGCATTATGAGATTTCTCACTCTTAAAATATGAAAAGCAATAGTTGATAGGGACATGTGGCTAATCAAATGTGTAATTTTGGAAATATTTAAACAGCTTTGAATTCAATTAATATCCCCACCATTATAATCCCTTTGAAATAAAATCAGAATATCTAATACTTCTTTTTGAAAATTAGATAACAAATCCAGTAGTAAGCTCAGTCCGTACACTATCTTAACAACCAAATAATGTTTATTAGTTGTAGTTAAAGCTTTTTTCCTCTGCTTCTTAATTAGGGAATTGAGAGAGTGAGCCACACTAAAACACCAACATCTAAAGACACTTCCTGAATTTTTCTCTTTATAGTTTTAAATTCAGAATATTTTGAAGTATATGGTTGACACTTAACAGTATTCTCCATAGATGTAGAGAATTTATTCACCAAGACTTATGCAATTCAGGGTAAAATACTCAGAAAAGACTCATACAATTGATTTTTTGTTTGTATAATACTTACACATCCTTCATAGAAGTTTTTGATGTAATTTAGAGACATGTCTCAGGAGATGTTATCCTGGCATTCCTGTTGGTTAATTCTTGACCCACATTGCCAGTTTGCTTCTGCCAGAATCAAACTCTTACATTCTCTCAGGACTCTTACAGCAGAAAACACTCATCACTACAAATTTCTCTCCCCTCCTCCTTTACTCTTAGATCTCTGGGGCCCCATTCAACCTTCCTATCTCTGTCCCAAAACAAAACAAAAACAAAGAAACAAAAGCAGAGAGCATGTGGCCAATCTAATAATCCCTTGACTTACACTGTCAGCATAGCCAGCCAGCCAGCCAGCCAGGAGTGCCAGCAAAGCAAGAGGCCACCCCCACAAAGGTTCTGAGCACTCAACGCTTCTGCAATTACCTAAAAATGGACTGTATCTAAATTAGTGGGCTCTTTAGCTTGGAGTTTTCTCTGATAATGTTGAAGTGATCTTTTTCTTTTCCTTTTTATTTTATTTAGGTGTGTCCTAAAGGAAAAGTACATGGGAAATATTCCTGATTCTTTATTGTTTACTTCCATAGAGTATAATTAATTTCTGGGAAATCTTAAGAAATTGTAATACAGGATATAATAGTTATTGCATTATTGAATATTATTGATGTATTGCTATATTTGTCTAGTTGTTGAATGCTTGCCACAGACATGGAAAAATCTGTAATTAGATCTCTGGGCTAAGGAAAAAGATAGCGAACTACTAATTAAGGCAAGGCCAGGAGCTAGCACATATCATGAGAACAATCCTTCCCATCCTTTCTTTTGTCCTTCAGCAGATACATCATCTGTTAGACATTGTTATGGGTGTTGAGGACCAGCAGGCACCAAGACAGACCAGTAACTACCTTCTGACTTACATATCTGCTTCCATCCACCTATAATGTCATACAGCTAATCATTGATTATATTTGCTTTCTTCACTTGCCTTTCTCATTTTCTTGTGATCTGCCAAAGATTGTAACTCCAGACAATGTCATTGCTTTCTTCCAGCAAGTGGAGAAGTGACTGCATGATACATGTATGTGTAACCAATAAACAGGGGACAGTGTTCTCATTGAATAGGAGTACTGTGCTGGATAGGAAGAAATAAACATGGACAACTTAATGATCCCTCAGAATGGTTAGATAAGAGATATTTGTGTATATTCCCATCTTCTCAGAATCAGAATTTCAGGTTTGCTTTGTGTTGATTCCCAAGAAGTGACATCTAAAAGCCCTAACAACCATTTGCATAAGAAGGAATAGTGCTTTGGCTTTTACCATTGTACAGTAGTGAATGCTATTGTTTAGTCAACTGTATACAATTGTCAGACATGTAGAAATCATCAGTGTGTCCTTTCAGGGGTGTATAAAATTGTCTTGAACCTTAATTGCATGTGTAGAAGAAGGGAGTGCAGCATCATTGTCATTGCTGAGATCTACAAGGGCCAAATAATTAATACCAATCTTTCTCTTACATGTTCTGATCCAACTGGGTAATAAAACAAAGGAATAAACCATACGTGGGCCAAAATATCACACATAAAGATTAGGCTGAGGAGGGATGTTGCTTATTTCTTTAGGAAAATATGATCCTTAGTGAGACTGACCTCAAATGTATGGCAATTGGTAAGGGTGTATGTTGGAGTGACAACCTGGGTTTCTTGCATGCTAACAGCTGCAGGTTCCAAAAGCAGAAAAAGGGCGATTCTCAACGCATAAGCATTGTTTAGGACTCTGCTTGCTTTATGTTTGCTAATGTTACATTAGGCAAAGAAAGTTTCAAAATGAACCTAGATTTGAGAAACATCTTCTACCTCTTGATGGATCTGTGAAGTCACATTGCAGAGGTGTGGGTGTATGAAAAGAAAATATTTGTTGCCAACTTTATATTCTATTGCAATGTGCCTGCTGATTACAAATGTTAACATGCCTCCCGCATGTCTTCACTTTCATTACAGGATGCCAAAACTGTCATCTAATTATAGAATTAAGATTGAAGTCCAGGATTTTGTGATTTGCATTATATCTGGATGTGGCTACTCTTGATCTAGAATCTGGAGAAACAAAGGGAAAAGTTATGTTCTACATGACATCAATATACAATGGTGATACAGGAATAGGATGACTACAGTAGACACTTACACTCCAAAAGTGGAAAAACAGGAGATATGTAACGGTCACTGGTCCATAACAATTCTGAAATCTTGCTAGGAAAAATATTGCCTGTTGTCCCTACTCTGGAGGCAAGGAACATTCCATGATTAAGGCACAGTAGTATTACCCTGAAAGCTGTTCTGCAGTATACTATATTCTTCTGCTTAATGGAAGTGGTTCCCTGGTCCATTGTTGTCAGTGGCCTGTAGCTCCATTCTCTGTGTTCTTGGCTGAAAGCGTCTTCCCTTTTTCATTAAAAAAAGAAATGACTATGCTTGAATAAATAACTTGCTCAAACTGCTTCTTGCTAGAAAAAAGCTGGGGGGCCAGAAGTCTTTTTTATAATTTGACCAATATCTGGCCTTTTAAGCCAAAGTAATAATTGTTTTGCTGGTACAACCCTCTTAATCACTCTTTGGCTTTCTGTGTAATAGATTTAATATACTTAGTTTTAGTAAGAGTCATATAATTAAAGAAATATCTCTCTCTACACATACATTTACAGCTATTTTTGGATTAGGCTTTTCTGAAGTGCTCTTAAGATATCTAGAAATCTTTTGTCTAATTGAGATAGTCATTAGTCATGCCTTAAATATTTAAAAAGTCTAATCAAAGGACATTATAGCCACACCATTAATTTGACTTTTACCCTAAGACCATTTCTTACATTAGAAAGTTTTATGGCTAGGGAGACTAGAAATGAGAAAAAAAAAATCACATGTAGCCAGTCCTGACCTCTCTATATTTTCTCCAAGTTTTTCCTGCAAACTCATCTCTAGGTCTCTTTGCAAGGTAATGTAGATTGATTGCTGAAACATGGGTAAGTGAGGGGGAAATAAACTTTGACCTTATTTTCTCCTCTGAAGAGCTCAGAAAATTATTGGGGTACATAGCACCTGGATGGTGCTGCAGAGCCTGGCCCTTATTTACACTCCTCAGCAGATCTCAGTGCGAAGAGCAAAGGCCAAGCAGAGAACTAACCAAGTACAATTCATACCGGGGTGTAGTTGAGAAATACAAAGAACCCCATATAAATGAATGGCATTAATGTGAGTAGGAGGGAGCACACAGTACCTAAGATCATGGGCTCTGGAATCAGAGATTTGAGGTCTCAAGCAGATTATTTCACGTCCTTGAATCCCAGTTTCTCAAACTGGCAATGAAAATCGTATTTACCTCAAGCGATTGTTGTATGTGGATTATGAAAGGATTTGGAGAACATTTATCCTGTCCTTAATGAGACCGTGGACCAACTATGGTCTCCTTGTTATACAGACTACTATATATTAACAAATTAATACTCCTTAAGCAAAGAAGAGTCACTACTTCCTTGAGGGTAAAGAACCTTTGTGTTGACCAGAGTAAGAGTGTTTCAGGGAAGAATAAATAACAGATGCAAATTCCATGTCTGTTTTCAATGTCTTTTCTTTCTCTCTCTCTCTGTCTCTGTACTTGGAAAATAAGTGCATTTTCCTTTTGAGTCTATCAAGATACCAAGACATCTACTTGTAAGCAAGGACTAGTGGGAGTGAACCCCAGAAAGACTTATGGCTGTTAGTTAATTTAATCATTAAAATATACCTCTGTTCTTTTAGCCCTAAAATTTTTAAAATGACCAGGATACATTTATAAATTTTCTGAGTAAATGGGCAAAATTTGAGGCACCAATACAAGGGTGTTTGCTCAAATTTGCTTGAAGTTTTTAGTTTCAGATAAAGGAGGGAAGGCGAGCTCAGATTTACTACTACTACTATTAGTACAAAAAGTTGCTGACATTTATTAATCACTACTATATGCCAGTACTATTCTAAACCCTGGGAGTAATGTATAATCTTTTGGTAGACATTCTTGGTGTCCTAAAACTTCTTTCTGAGATTAAAAACATTTAAGACCTTGTGGTGTAAACAAGAAACAGGGTAAATTTTGTTTAGAACCCAAAATAGGATCAAAAGAAATAAAAATGAGCTAAAGCATTATGCATGATGATTAACACATGCAAATTAATGCATAAATGTTATATATTATTACATTGACATCTGGTCTAATTTAATAGTTTGCAACAAGTTACCAAACATTCAAAGAAGAATGAATACTGATTCCTCTTAAGCTCTTCTGAAAAATTGAAGAGGAACACTGCCAAACTCAATTTATGAAGCCATTTTCACCCTGTTGCCAGAGTCAGACAAAAACACCACAAGAAAACTACAGGGCAACATCCCAGAAGAGTACAGATGCAAAAACCCTCCATAAAATACTAGCAAACCAAATTCAGCAACATAGATAGAAGATTAATACACCAGTGGGATTTATCTCTGAGATGCAAGGATTGCTTAATACATTGCAAATCAGTAAATGTGATATACCAACTTAACAAAATGAAAGACAAAAACCACATGATCATTTCAATAGATGCAGAAAGATCATTTGACAAAATTCAAAATCAATTCCTCATAAAACCTTTCAACTAATTAGGCATAAAAGGAACTTACCTCAACATAATAAAGGCCATATATGAAAAGCCCACTGCTAACATCATAATCAATGGAAAAAAAACTGCAAGCTTTTCCTCTAAGATCCAGTACAAAGTAAGGATGCCCACATTTGCCACTTATATTCAACATAGTACTAGAAGTCATAACCAGAGCAATTGGACCCAAAAAGACATCTGTACTAGCCTGTTCATGCATTGCTATAAATAAATAATGGAGACTGGGTAATTCATAAAGAAAAGAGGTTTAATTGGCTCACGATTCCACAGGCTGTACAGGAAGCATGGCTGGGGAAAACTTAAAATCATGGCAGAAGGCGAAGGGGATGCAGGCATTTATTTGTACAGCCAGAGTAGGAGGAAGAGAGAGAGAAAGAGTGGGGAGCTGCTACACACTTTTAAACAACCAGATCTCACGAGCACTCACTTACTGTCACAAGAGCAACACTGAGGTGGAAATCTGCCCCCATGAGCCAAACATCTCCCACAGGCCCACCTCCAACATTGAGGATTACAATTCAACGAGATTTGGACAAGAACACAAATTCAAACCATATCAACATTTAAATCATAAAAAAGAAGTAAAATTATCTCTGTTTGCAGATAACATAATTATACAAGTAGGAGACACTAAAGACTCAACCAAAAAATCCTGTTAGAACTAACAAATGAATTCAGTAAAGTTGCAGGACACAAAATCAACACACAAAAATCAGTGACATATCTGTACACAAACAAAAAATGAGCTATCTGAAAAAGAAATTAATAAAATAATCTCATTTACAATAGCAATAAAAAGAAAAAAATACTCAGGAATTAACTGAACCAAAGAGGCGAAAGACTTGTACAATGAAAATTATAAAACACTGATGAAGAAAAAAGAAGACAGATAAATGGAAAGACATTCATATGCATGTATTGGAAAAATTAATATTATTAAAGTGTCCACACTATCCAAAGTGATCTACAGATTCAATGCAATCCCTACTGAAACCTCAATTCTGCATTCTATACAGAAATAGAAAAAACAATCCTAAAATTTATATGAAACTACAAAAGATCCCAAATAACCAAAGCAATCTTGATCAAGAAAAACAAAGCTGGAGGCATCATACTTCCTGATTTAAAAATATACTATAAAGACTACAGTAATCAAAATAGTATAGTATTGGCATAAAAACAGACACATAGACAAACGGAAATTAAGGGATCCCCAAAATAAGTCCACCAGAAGGTCAACTTATCTTCAACAAGAATGTAAAGAAAATCCAGTGGGGAAGTGATAGTTTCTTCAACAAATCATGCTGGGAAAACTGGATATCCACATGCAGAAAAATGAAATTGGACTTTTATTTCACCCCCTATAAAAAAATCAACTCCAAATCGATTAAAGTTTTAAGTGTAAGACCTGAGAACATAAAATTACTGGAAGGAAACATAAAACAAAAGCTTCTTCGCATGGGTCTGAGCATGAATTTTTGGATAGGACACTAAAAGCCAGACAACAAAAACAAAAATACAGATAAGTTATTTGAATTAAAAAGCTTCTGCACAGCAAAAAGAAAATAAAACAAAACAAAAACCACACACACACAAAAGTAAAAGGCCTTCAAAACCAAAACTAAATAAACCCCCCCAAAACCCAAGATTGAATGAGCAACCTACAGATTGGGAGAACATTATTTGCAAACTGTATATCTGATAAGGGTTAATATCCAAAATATATGAAGAACTCATACAACTCAACAGCAAAAAAAAAAACAAAAAAAAACAAAAAAAAAACAAACCCTCAAATAACCTGACTCAAAAATGGGCAGAAAAATAAATAGACATTTCTCAAAAGAAGAACCACAGATGGCCAATAAGTATATTAAAAAGTGCTCAACATCGCTTATTATCAGGGAAATACAAATCAAAATCACAATAAGATATCACTTCACACCTGTTAAAATGGCTATTATAAAATAAAAGATGTGTTGGTAAGATGTAGAGAAAAGGGAGCACTTGTACACACTGTTGGTGGGAGTGTAAATTGATATAGTCATTAAGGAAAACAGTAGGGAGATTCCTCAAAAAGTTAAAAATAGAGCTACCTTAATAATTCAGCAATCTTACTTCTAGGTATATACCTGAAGGGAATGAAATCATTATCTCATAGAGCTATCTGCACCCCAGTGTTCACTACAGCCTGATTCAACAATAGCCAAGGTATGGAAACAACCTAAATGTCCATCCACAGATTAATGTATAAAGAAATCTCACACACACACACATACACACACACACACACACGCACAGAGAGAGAGAGAGAGAGAGAGAGAGAGAGGAATATTGTTAAGCCCTTAAAGGAGGAAAATCCTGCCATTTGCAACATGAATGAAAATGAAGGACATTATGTTGAAGGGAAATAAGCCAGAAACAGAAAGACAAATACTATATGATTTCACTGTATATGGAATCTCTAAAATAGTCAAATTCATAGAAGCAGAGAGTAGAATGGTGATTGCCAGAAGCTAGTGGGGAGTGGGAAATGGGAAGATGGTCAAAGACTAGAAAGTTTCAGTTATGCAAGATGAATAACTTCTGGAAATCTAATGTACAGCAATGTGACTATAGTTTAACAATACCGTATTGTATACTTGAAATTTGGTAAGAGGTAACTCTTACATATTCTCACTGTGAATATGTTCACACACACACACAGGTAATTATCACACACACAAAGATAATTATGGGAGGCGATGGATATGTCAATTAGCTTTACTGTGGTCATTATTTCACAATGTATATGAATATCAAAACATGAAGTTGTACACCTTAAATACCTATAATTATTTGTTAGGTATACCATGATAAATCTGAAAATAAAAAAGCAAGTTACATTCATTGCTTTAGAGCTGTGCTGTTCTATGTGTTTGTCCTTATTCACCCCTTTTTTCTTTTGAATAAATGTTGAGCATCTATATATAATACCAGCTACTGTGCAAGGTGTTAGAAATTTGTGAGAACAGTGTAGCCCTTGCCTCCATGGGGCTTACATAAAAGCATGAGTAATTGTGTATGTATGTATATGTGTATATGCATACACATGTGTATGTGTATATGCATACACATGTATATGTGTATATGCATACACATGTATATGTGTATATGCATGCACATGTATATGTGTATATGGTTGAAATGTATGCTGCTGATAATTTGCTTAAAATAAAGGATGATTTATATTTAATTCTTCAGAGTATGGTCGCAAACTGTCTTGGCTTATTTTACATCTGGAAAACAAGGGGAAGTAATCTCTATATATGTTTCCTCTCTACCATTTTTTGATTCTCAGTATTTTGCATTGGGTCAGAGTAATTTACCCTTCTTCTCATGACATACCCAATGATGGTAAAGTGGGGTTGAATAGAGGTCAATTTAGGTACTCAGAATGGTATGTTTCACAGAGGGACAGCTGAGATAAGGCAATCTGAATAGCTGCCTAGATTCATAAATCACAACCCTTAGCCAATTCACATCTTTCTGAAATCTCTGACCTGCCAAAATTAGGTTTGTCTTTCTGCATGAATAATTTATATTTTCTGGAGTGGAACTGGGGATGGCTTAGTAGAAAGGGTCAACAACCAATCATGTTATTTTGGGCAAATGATTTAACCTTCTGGGGTATGTTTCCATTTCTCCAAAAAGAAGGGATTGGATTCTATGATGTGTAAGTAATTTCACAATTCTATGGTTTTATGATTCTAATTCTTATAACCATACTTAGAAGTATTGTACTTGCTCTGAGATTTATTGTCAGTAATTTAGATGTGCCAGCAATTGCCTGACCTAATGGTTAAATTGAAGGTCTTATTTTCCTTCTTTTCAATGAGTTCATATTTCAAATATTCCTAAACTGCATGATTTCTAGTTGTATAACACATATAACAATTTCTTTTTTGAATAGTTCGCATATCTACAGCTATTATTTTTGGCGGGGGATATGCCATCCACATATCTCTATAGGAAATCCCTGCCTGGAAATACAGAAGACTTGAGAGTGCATTTTTCCCCTACTTTACTGGCAATTATTTAAACACACAATGTTAATTCTGCTAGTTTCAGTTCTTCCATCTGTAAAATGGAGAAAATGATTCTTACCTACTAGATATGTTGTGACCAAATGAGATAGTACATGAGATAATATCTTGTACAGTGCCTGATACACATGGGTTTCTCTAAAAACAATATTTTCACTCTTATTATGGAAACTAGACTCATTCTGGCAAGCTTGAGAGAAAGTGTACCAAATAGGTATAAACTTGGGTTCTTGAATCAACAAACATGAATTGGTACATACCTTGTAATAAAAAAGTCTTGGAAAAATTACCTAACAAGTCTAAGCCTACTTTCCTCATCTTCTTGGGGTTTCTGGAGCTGTCTTGATCTGTGGGTTTGTTTTCAATAAATTTTGGGAAAAATAATCAGCCATTATTTTTTCAAATATTTTTTCTGTCCCCTTTCTGTCTTCAGGGACTCCAATTTTTTGGCTAGACTGCTTGATATGGTTTCGAAGGTAACTGATCCTCTCTATATTCCTCCTTTTCCATCTTCGTTCTCATTATATTTCATTGTGAATAGTTACCGTGTTAATTTCACTAATTTCTGCTACAGAATCTCATCTGAAGTTAATCCTATTTATGGCTTTTAAAAAAATATCCGATGTGGTATTTTTAGCTCTAGGAAGGGGTTCGGCAAACTACGGCTTATGGGTTTGCCACCTCTTTTGTGAAATAAGGTTTTATTGCAGCCTCGCCATATCCTTTCATTTACATATTGTCTATGATTGCTTTTTGCCACAGGGTCAGAGTTGAATGGTTTATTGTTTAAAAATGCTAATGATCACCCCAGCCTTTAGGGAGTTGTAATATTTTCACCGTGGAGGGTCTCGCCTTGATGTAGATGGCTGCTGACTGATTGGGATGTTGGCTGCTGAAGGTTGGGGTGACTGTGGCAATTTCTTAGTATAAGACAATGAAGTCAGCCACATCAACTGACTTCCTTTCATAAAAGATCTCTCTGTAGCATGCAACGCTTTTTGACAGTATTTTACCCACAATAGAACTTCTTTCAAAATTGGAGCCAATCTTCTCAAGCCCTGCTGCTGCTTTATGTACTAAGTTAATGAGATATTCTAGATCCTTTGTTGTTATTTCAACAATATTCACAGCATTTTCACCAGGAGTAGATTGCATCTGAAGAAATACTCTCTTTCCTCATCCATAAGAAGCAACTCCTGGTTTTATCATGAGATCACAGCAATTCAGTCACATCTTCAGGCCCCCCACTTCTAATTCTAATCCTCTTGCTCTTTCCATCCCATCTGCAGTTACTTCCTCTACTGAAGTCTTGAAACTTTCATAGTTTTCCATGAGGTTTGGAATCAACTTCTTTTGAAATTCCTGTTGATATTTTGACCTCCTTCTACGAATCACAAATATTCTTAATGGCATCTAGAATGATGAATTCTTTCCAAAATATTTTCAATTTACTTTGACCAGATCTATCAGAAGAATCACTATCTGTAGCTTTATGAAATGTATTCCTTATATAATAAGACTTAAAAGTTGAAATTACTCCTTTTTCCATTGGCTGCAGAACGGATATTGTGTTAGCAGGCATAGAAACAACATGAATCTCTTTGTACCTCTATACCAGAGCTGTTGAGTGACTAGGTGCACTGTCAATGAGCAATAATATTTTGAAAGGAATCCTTTTTTTTTGAGCAGTAAGTCTCAATGGTGCATTTAAAATATTCAGTAAACTATACTGTAAACAGATATTCTCTCATCTAGGCTTTGTGATTCTATTTATAGAATGCAGGCAGAGTAGATTTAGCATAATTCTTAAGGGCTACAGGATTTTTTGAATTCCAAATGAATATTAGCTCCAACTTTAAGTTACCAACGGTATTAGCTCCTAACAAGAGTCAGGCCTGTCTGCTGAAGCACTGAACCCAGGCATTGACTTCTTTCTAGCTATGAAAGTTTTAGATGGCATCTTTTCCCACTATAAGGCTGTTTGATATACATAGAAAATCTGTTGTTTTGTGTTGCCACCTTCATCAATTATTTTAGATCTTCTGCATAACTTGCCTTAGCTTCTACATTAGCACTTGCTACTTCATCTTGCATTTTTATGGTATGATGATATGGTATGATGATATACCATCTTGCATTACAAGGTATATTTTTATGGCTTCTTTCCTCCAACCTCATAAACCAATCTCTGCTAGCCTCAAACTTTTCTTTTGCAGCTTCTTTAGCTCTCTTAGCCTTCATAGGACTGAAGAGAGGGTATTTTTCTGGATTAGGTTTTGGCTTAAGGGAATGTTGTGGCTGGTTTTGTAACCGAATACAAACTCAGCTGCTCACTTCTTGCAAAGTCAGTAACATGGACAAAATGCGGTGAAAGGAAAGTGACTTTATTCCAGAGCTAGCAGTGGGAGAAATGGCCAAGGCTCATACCTTAAAGGAACCATTTCAAACTTTAGGCTGAGGAGAGGGGCTTAAAAAGGGAACTGGGAATGAGAGGCATGTGGGGAGTAGTGCTGGGTACAATGTCTGTGTGTCTTGTTCTGGTAGCTATCTTGAGTCATGGTCCACCTGGAGTGTGGTCTGGGATCATATCAACAATGGCTGCATATTGACTACCACCTTGAGGTAATCTCTAGAATTTTGCAGCTTGGGCTCCATTCCTGGTCTGTCTCAAGATTAGCCACTGGAACTTCTAAGTAAGCACATAATTAAATACAAGTATATAGTTAGGTAAATGTGCATGGTGTAACATAGTGTAGAGTGGGAAAGGGAGGGAAACAAAGAGTTTTAAAGTATGTTTTAGTGTATTTTTTTAAGGCTAAGGAGGGAATAAAAGGTTTCTGTTGTTTGCTTCAAGGTTACATCTTGAGACTAGGGAGAAAACAGAAAACGAAAAATAAAGGTTTTAAAATGTGTTTTGAAGCTAAGCTACTGAGTTACAGTTTGATCTTCTATCCAGACCACTATAATTTTCCCCATGTCAGCAATAAGGCATTGTTTCTTTCTTATCATTCTTGTATTAATCGGAGTAGCACTTTTAATTTCCTTCAAGAATTTTTCCTTTACATTCACAGCTTGGCTAACTAGAGCAAGAGGTCGAGCTTTCAGTCTGTCTTGGCTTTGGTCATGCTTTCTTCACTAGGCTTAATCATTTCTAGCTTTTGATTTCAAGTGAGAGACCTGTGACTCTTTCTTTTGCTTGAACACTTAGAGGCCTTTGTTGGGTTATTATTTGGCCTAATTTCAATATTGTTCAGTCTTAGGGAATAGGGAGCCCTAGGATATGTAGAGACGTGGGGAAACAGCCAATTGGTAGAGCAGTAAGAACACACACAACATTTGTCAATGAAAGTCACCATTTTGTATAGGCAGTTTTTGAGGTGTCCTGAAAAAATTACAGTAGTATCATCAAAAGTCACTCATCACAGATCATCATAAAAGATGTAATAATCATGAAAACTTTTGAAATTTTGTGAGAATTCCCAAAATGTGATACAGAGACACAAAATGAGCACATGCCATTGGGAAAATGGTGCTGATGGACTTGCTGGATGCAGGGTTGACACCAACCTTCAATTTGTAAAAAATGCAGTATCTGCAAAGGACAATAAAATGAAACACGATAAAATGAGGTAACTCTGTAACTGGTAATTTTTGACTGGATGTCTGATGTTGTAAATTTTATTTTGTTGTTTGCTGAATTTTAAATAATGTTAGAATTTGTTCTGGCATGCACTTATTCTGCAGGAATCAGGTAGATATCTTTGAAGCTTTATTTAAGCATTTGCAAGGTAGGTTTAGATTAGCTTGTCGCATAGGGCAAATTTAGGCTGACAACCAAGGTAACATACTTGTGAGTACTCTACAGGATAGATCTTGCATTACAAGGTCTTTCCACTCTGCTCTGGAGACACAAATTACTTTCAGCCCTGTTTGTATTTCAAATGTTTTTAAGTGTTTCTCTGGCCTTGGGTGTTTTCTTGTCACACATGAACAGGTCAATACTCAGAGCCTCAAGTAGACCCCTCTGCAGATCTCTGAAGTTCTCCCTGTTTAGCTTCTACCTCTATAGTACCATATTCCTCTTAGCAAATTCTAACCATCTTTATTCCTCCAACATTGATCTCTGGTTCTTCAATTCAGTGAGACCACTGGGCTCTGTTAGGGTCCCATCTTCCTAAAAGGTGGTGTGAAACTGCCTCTGGAGTAAGCTGATGCACTCAGGGCTCACTCAATTTGTTTCCTTTTTCTCAGAGATTACAGTCCCATGATACTTGCTTTCCAACAGCAGTCTCATCTTTTATAATGATTGTTATAGGTTTTGTCCAATCATCTAGTTGTTTAGGGCAGGAGAGATTATTCAATCCCCATTATTCCATTTCTACCAGAACACAAAAGTCTCTTAAACTGGTCTTGTGGTTCTCAATAATGTTCTTAAGAGTTAAGATCATTGGATATAGGACCTCTGAATAAATACAATGTCAATTTTGCAATATTTGTAATATAGTACAGATGGCTTTATACTTTACTTAAAATTAAGCCAACAGATTTCAAATGCAACAAGTACAATGTCAATTTTGCAATATTTGTAATATAGTACATATGACTTTATACTTAAAATGAAGCCAACAGATTTCCATGCAAGTGACAAGTAGTATACGGTCATTAATAAGCCAGACTCTGTGGGTTGTTTAGTAAAATTCTTAAAACGAAAGACTCTGAAACTCTTTGTTTCAAGGTCTATGACTTATTATTTTTATTGTATTGGATACATTTTCTGCGTTTTTCTGGGTTTCAATTTTCCGTCTGTAACAGTAAAATAATAACACCTCATAGGGTTCCCGTTAAGATTAAATGAGATAAATTGTGTAAAGTATTTAGCATAGTATCTAGACTGTAAATACCAAATTAACATAAAATATTATTATATTGTTGCTGTTTCTGTGTTGTTATTGAGAAGTTGGTAATTTGTTATGTTGAAGATGAGTTTGTAAACCTTTACATCCCTGCCACACCTAGAGTCCTTGGCAATCCTTCACACTTTATGTTTTGGGTGAGAACAGACCAATTTACTTGGCATAACTGGTTGGACCAGCTCCTGGGGCACCAGCCAATGGCAACCGTGAATAGGCTTGGTATAATAAGCCAAGCCTAATGATATGGTCCTATTTAGATGGGAGTATCCTGACCCAGTCATATGTCCCATCCTGGTGTGGTGAATGCTCTGATCCTTCACTTAAGTGCCATTTCTCTGCTGCTGGGAATATTGGCTGCTGACAGTGTACAACTATTTCACTCACTGAGCATAGCCCTCCATTGCAGGGAAAGTTTCAGCCAGCTTATGTCATTTCCTAGAGGCTGACGCATAACCAGTAACTGGCTGATGTGATGCTATAGAGCCTACTCCCATCTCAATTCAGAACAATACTCAGAGTCCATTCCATTTGCAGGGCTGCCCTTGGCATTGCCTAAGACTTCAGTTGCAATGACATTGCAGGTGTTTCTGTTCAGTCCTGCCTTCCACATTTCTTTATGCAGGCAACTCCTGAGAATACTTTTCAATAAACTTTCTGCAGAGAGCTTATTATCTCAGAATCTTTTCCTATGGGACCCAATCTAATACACTTGGGGAACATGAATGTAAGACACACACAAATAAGAGAATGCTGTATTCTGAATGCTGACAATCTGCTACTCTCACCCTTTGTGAGACTTGACATAGGCCAATTAGAAGTACTGAGATAAAAAGTTGTACAACTGCTAAGATGATTTCTATGTCCTTCCTTCCATGGGTTTCTTAACCACAACCTTCTATCGTCTTAACAAGTCTGTAAATGTTTTCTATTTTTAATCTGAAAGACTTTTATAATATGTGTGTTCCTAAATACATTTCATGCCTGCTGAGTAACAGCTTAAAGAGAAAGAAAGGTTATAGAGAAAGTGTAGAAGCAGAGGCAACTAGCACAGTGCCTTCTGAAATTCAAAAAATGATAGCTCTAGGCAACTTAGTCATCAGTCCTTCAGATGTTCCTAGCTAAAACTGAAGGGATATAAGTGTGATTCTTCAATTAACAGGTTCTTCAATTATGAGACACTCTGCATCATACAAACCTAACTTGGGGACCTCTCTTCTGAAGTAATCAAAAACTGTCATTAGCAAATGTGAAACGTTTGCATTAAGGTTGGCTATGTGTATGTGACTAATGTTGTTAGTAATGACCACAAATATAAGTGTATTAGAACTGGACTGTTAGCATATACCATTCAACATGCTCAGGTTTTTATGTTATTTCCAATCACTTTAATACCAAAGGAGTTAATGAACATTATGGCACCAGAACTGGATCAATTAGATTTATTGGTAGGAAAATTATACTCATCTTCCTGGAAAATACTGATTTTAAAATTTGTGCATGCCCAGTTTTCTTTTCTTTTTTTCTGTGTAGGGACATATACATCTAATAATCAATGGTTTTTGTGAAATTATTTGTAACAAGAGTCAAACTCAGAAAGCCCAGGTTTAATACTACACCTTTGTCAGTGCTTATTCCTCATGTCATCCCAATTTTCATCAATATAAATTATATAAGTAATCACTTTGTTATCATTTTTCAATGTTGGATGTAATGATAAATTGTAAACACTTTTGTTGTGTACTTTAGTGTGAGAAAAATTAATGATTGCCTTGTTTGGCAAAGCAGTATACTATAACTGCTTCTTAATTTTGGTATATACTGAATCATATTTTGTACTATTTTTTCATATTTGACATTATTGAAATATGTAGCATTCCTTTAATTTGGGAAATACTTGTAGAACTGAACTTTGGTTCATATAATCAGTCTTATGTGCATAAACTCCAGATTAATTAATTAAAACCTTATGGTAAATTGCTGGGCTATCATTAGAATTTCCGTTCCTTATTCCCTCTGTGACATGTTACCAGAGAAAATTCACTGCTTTGAATAATAATGAGCTTGAGACAAATTTAGCTTTTGAAAGCTGATTAATGCCTTTCCCTGTTGTGAACACCTAATTTATAAGACACCTTTGCTCCCTTTTATAAGAAAATTTAATGTCCATTATTCCTTGAATTTCTACTTATTAAGTATTGAGATGTACTAATTTATATTTAAAATATTAATATAGATCTAGGGGTGTAGATTTATTGGAGCTGGTAAAATATAAAACTATATGTGAGGTGATTATGTTAATATGCTGCTAACTACAATTATTTGACTTTTTGGAGTCATATGAACTAAAACTATTAAATCCATCACATATTTTCTGGTAGTTCCAAAAGAAGTGATTTCTCTAGCTCTATATGTTTGGGCTATATACTTTTCAAGGTGTAGTGAAAGCTCCTGAAATGTCTTGGTGACCTTCAGTGACCTTATCATCACAAGCATTATTGTACACACAAATAAATGGAAGCCAGTCCTATTATTTATGTTATTGGGATTGGAATGGAAACAATTTAAGACATGAGTTTAAGGTGCTACAAGTTTTTAATAATAGTTTTTATCTATAAAATAAACATAGGATTTCTTAACATTTTCAGTGAGGTGGCAGATTTCTAATAATATTAATCATGATCATACTAGCAGGAGTTAATAATTGGTAAAAAGCAATTATGCTAATGACAATGATAATAATTATGGCTTATTTGTTTAACAGTGAATAACATTTACAGTAATAATAAGCTGAAGATGATTTATACCAATAAATCATTTGGCAAAAATGTATAACAAATTTTAACGGAAACATGAATAGGTAAGAAATAAAAAGAATGTGCCTAAATAATACCTGGCTAAAAATTGCTTATCAGTTGTCAAATGATACAAAAAGATCTTTACAAAAAGGAAGACTCTGCTGGGAAGAATTCCCTGAATTTGGTAGACAGAACAGTTGGGAATCAAATGATATCACAGATATGATATAAGGGATTTCTCTTGATTGTCAAGATGTCAGTACTCAAAAGCATCAATACCCTTGTAGGGTTTCAATACTGCTATTAGTGGATGTATGGTCCTAGTAATTTATCCTTGAGTTCTTCCTAAAAGTCTCTGAAAATAGAGCTCCTTGAGGGCCTCTATTTGTGTCCAAACAAGATGTTAATAACTCTACATACCCTCTTAGAGCCAAACATTCTATATACTGCATCCTACAGTAACTGTAGGCTGAAGAGGTATTTTTGTGTCGATGTGGGTATATGTGTTTGGGTATCTTTTTGGGAGACTAAGAGGGTGAAGAGAAGAAGGGGTATTGTTTTAGTCCATTGTCATGCTGCTGATAAAGACATACCCAAGACTGGGCAATTTACAAAAGAAAGAGGTTTAATTGGACTTACAGTACCAAATGGCTGGGGAAGCCTCACAATCATGGTGCAAGACAAGCAGGAGTAAGTCACATCTTATGGGGATGGCGGCAGGTAAAAAAAGAGAGCTTGTATAGGGAAACTCCCATTTTTAAAACCATCAGTTCTCATGAGACTAATTCACTATCAGAGAACAGTGCAGGAAAGACCCACCCTCATAATTTAATGACCTCCCACCGGGTTCCTCCCACAACACGTGGAAATTGTGGGAATTACAATTCAAGATGAGATTTGGGTGGGGACACAGCCAAAGCATATCAGGTATTAAAGTTCATTCTTTGATTGAACTCTTAAAATCATAATTCAAAGTCATTAGATAATTTTCACAACTATATCAAATTCCAAAACATTTTAGTGTTTAAATTTGATGACCACAGGAGCAAACATTAAATCTGGGAACTGAAAAACAACTATGTTCACAGGAAGAAAGAATAATACTTGCATGTCTAGTGATAGATTACCTCTCTTCTCCATTTCCACCACTTCTACACTAGTGTAGTTCAGGTCTAGCCTTAAAAGTTTCTCCATTGTCTTCTTATTGTCATATTACCTGCTCAAAAAAATCTACACCCAACACCAGAGTAATAATCCTATTTTTGACTCTGTTGTTTCCTTCCTAATTCTCCACAGCTTCATGACCATTGACTACACACCTTAACTTAGCATTCTGAGTGTTCCACACGTTGGCCTTTCTAGTCCGATCTCCCATCTTGCTAGAAAATCTATGCTTCAGCCAATCCTAACTCCTATACCTCAAATAGGCCTTATTTTTTTCTGCATGTGGATCCTTTGCATGTTCTAAAAAGATCCTCTTTTACTCTCCCACTATACTCTCCATCTTCCCCATTAAAATCCTATTTATTTTTTAGGTTAAATTTAAATTTCTTTTCTCTATGATCTCATTCCTGGTCAACTGAGTAAAAGCAAACTTTTTGAAATTTTAGAACATTTGGCAACACACAGGCTAATATGAGGTCACTTGACGTATTTGCATAAATTAGAAAAACCAGTCGATTTGAGCAGAAAGTCCTGAAGGCACACAGCTTCGTGAGCAAACAATCACTCTGAGCGAATTAGAAAAAAGTCTCTCTCAATCTTTGCAGATTTAGCTTCTTGCCAATATGTATGACTTATTGATTAGAGATCTGCTGAGTTTCAGTTCTCTTTACTGTCACTATCTAGCTGAGTGGGCTTGAAAATATTATTTTACTGCTCTAGATTTACTTTTGTCATCTGTAAAATGGGAATAATAATATGGAGTTCATAGTGTTGCTATGAATATGATAAGAGATAATGAAGGTAAATTAGCAGCTTGATATCTGGCTCATAAACTCTAATCATTAAATTGCATTGACCATTACCACAATTATGTGTTATGTTACCACCTTTACTCTCAAGGCTCACTTGTTTTTCTCCTTAAAGTTTCTGTATATTAAATATAGTTATAGACACAAATACATTTTTATTTATATTTGGCTGAAATGTTTACTGATGTTCATTATCAAGTCAATACGTCATGTAAATGTTAACAGTACCACATTTCTTGAACCCTGATGTTATTTTCCTCTGCTGTTGACATCAGCTAGGCACATGCTGACATGAAATAAATATGAGGAATATAGGAGTCTCATATTAATACCCTGACTTTGATTTAAAGTTATGACAGGTTTTGAGAAAGACATTTATTAGCATGATCCATCATTCTCATTCAATTACTGAAAAAATTTTCTATTTCCTGAAAGAAAATTTGTGAAAAAGTATTAGATTACCAACCACAAAAATGTCAAAACCACCTAGTTATCTAAAAAAAAATGAAAAGAAAAAAAGGTGATAGAGATGATTATCTCACACAATAGCAAAGAAAAAGGCATTAGCCTTGACCCATGGAGATTGCCTTCAAGGCATAAAGGTAATTTATTTTTCCAACCTGGGCTCATTCAAATCCTCTTTTCTGGCAATATTGCTCCAGGTTATATGCAGTGGGCCAAATTCATATCAGTCTTTTAACCTCTCCAGAACACTTTGCAGCTGCATGTATATATAGGCTTTGAGTGGCGCTTTTCCTATTTTGTAATTGGGCTCTTCATGCTGAGAAACCCCTGGGGGATTGGGGGATGGCCATAAAGATGCCACGTAGGGGGAATTGGGCAAAAGGATGATTTCTGTTACACATTAATATATTTGCATGTGGGAAGTTGGATTGACTTCAATATTTTGGCTACATTTATATTTACAAAATGTCAAAGCCTAGTCTATGAAAAGGTAACATTTCAGGCAGTTATCTTTTATGTTTATGACAATCATTTAGAGGTTTACAGATATTTAGATGCTTCCAAATTTGGTAAGGCTGCTTGATATTCTTGTCTATTGTGGATAAGAAAACATTCAAAGTGAGCATCATTTGATTCTTGAAAGCTTGTGTTCTACCTGCACTATGTATATGATAGAAAGAATAAATGTAGTGAATATATTTATTCAGATACATGGAATCACTTCATTTTTATTTTTAATTATTTTATATTGTTTTATTATTTCAGTCAAGACCTACAGAAAGGTGATGAAAGAGTCAAAGCTTGTAAGAGGAACATCTCTTATATAGAATAAATCTATTTTATAAACCTCACCAACAGTTGAATGTCAATAAACTTGATACTTAACCACATTAAGTTCCTCATGCGATTCATGAATCATTTAGCAGTTTCAGCAAAACCAGAAGTTTGAATCACCAACTTTATTTTTATTAATGAAGTCTTCATATGCCACTCTCAGTGTGTATGATTCAATCTATTTTCAGAACTGAAAAATAAATATGACTTTAGGCTATAAAATAGCTTGTCTATTTTATAGGAATGAGAAAACAATATAAAAGGGATTCTAAATCATATAGTGTAGAAAATTTCCATCCTTTGAAAGTATATATTTCAGCTTTTCCAAATGCTAAGCTTAATTGAGCCTAAAAGTAGCATCTAGCATGTATCATAAATTTAGTTGTAGCATTTAAAAATTTTTTGAAAAAAATTATAAAATGAAAATGCTATTGCATTATGGAATAATGCTTCTACATTTTTTAATGTTTTGTGGTTCCCAAGGATTTTTCACATAAATTATTTTGTATAATTTTTGTTATAACTTTGTGAGATGGGTAAGGCAGGTATGGCTTAATAATATTTGCTTTTGTCAATGTAAATCCTCTTTTAATCAAATTAATTATCATATTTATATAAATGTAATTTATAATTAATTCTTTTTCTGACATGACATTCACTGCTCTGGTAACTGTACCTATACTTAAATAGCATTGATGAAAATAAAAAGCTGGAGATGTAATCATTCTATTGTCATCCTTTTGTTACTTTGATTTGGTTCCTTCTGCATTTTCAGCCAGTGATTTTTAACTGAGATTTACAAAATGTGACCAGCACTCAGTAGGTGGCGCTAACGAGACGTACAATATCGAATTGTCAAATCCTATTGCCACAGAGGATTTATTACTGAGTTTAGAAATAAGGATGTTGGGAGTAAAGGCAGGCTGATTGTACTGTCTCTCATTTGAGGAGTGCAGATGCCACATCAAATTATTTGAGAGATTTATCCAATCCATGCTTTATATTAATTTGAGCATAATGTTTATTGTTTCTTGTCTACTTCATAATATTTGAAAAAAATAAAGCATCTTTTTCCACTGAAAACTAAGCCTAGTTGTTCACCTATATGAAGTGCTTTCCTGACATATGCTGCAATAGGAGAAAAACTAGATTACATTGTGGTGATTCTGTTAAACATGAAATATCGAATGCAAATGAGATTCTTGGGAGCTACTAATTGCTTAGAAATTAGAATCCTGCTTATCTTTGAAAAATACCTAGCAGGTTATTTACCAGTTTCCCATTCAGGCCAAGTGTTCCAACTTTAAAAATTACTATTTTCTTTTTCGTTTTGCCCATGCTGGTCTCGAACTCCCAGCCTCAAGCGATTCTCCCGACAGCCTCCCAAAATGTTGGGATTACAGGCGTGACCCACTGCACCCAGCCAGAAAATTACTATTTTTTTACTCTGTTAAACATTTGGAATGAAAATCAGATGTATTGTGGCAATTAAATAGATATTTTGAATAAGCAAATGCTACTTAATTAGAAAGGGTTGAAGTATTTGCTTACCTTTTCAGTTTAAGAATTAAGCTACAAACATGACATTCACTTTTGGGTTG
This sequence comes from Pan paniscus, assembly GCF_029289425.2. Taxonomy (NCBI): domain Eukaryota; kingdom Metazoa; phylum Chordata; class Mammalia; order Primates; family Hominidae; genus Pan; species Pan paniscus. The sequence goes on along the minus strand of NC_073254.2, from coordinate 162,086,224 downwards.
GGGAGTGCCCTGATGGTTCCTGAACAAGTTATTTGGGAGCCATCTTACCAAGAAAGAAACAGCTACATTTTAAATGGGAATTCAGAGGCGTTTACTTAGAGCGTACTGATGCACGTTCTCTGGTCACCTTTCTACACAGATTAAATCAGCATTGACATTTCTCGTAGCCTAAGTTTTTCACTATTCAATTTTCATCCAGTAAAAACCAATCTCATCTCAGTTCTATGTTTCAATTTGCATAAAATGATGTATTCACTTTTTTATAATCCTATTTGAAACCGGTGGGTGGATAAAACTATTTTAAAGAAGTTCCCTCAAATACGACTAAGGTTAAGAGACAAATACATAAGTGACAAGCTAGTGGTTTTTTACAAGTAATATTAATAATTGGAAAATTCCAAGAAATCATATTATTATATAACCAAAGCATCTTTTCTCACTAAGAAAATCATTTAATTTTGTTTGGGTTCCAACAAATCAGAAATTATGATTGTTGTACTCATTGCCCCTTGCTAATATAAATGACCTCTTCTTAGGTAACAGGTTTTGTTGTGTAGGGTGGTATAAAGGCTAAGCCTGTGTCTCAGTGATTTCAGTGTGTAAGACATTGGGTATGTCTTTTTTTTTTTTTTTTGAGTTGGAGTCTCACTCTGTTGGCCAGGCAGGTGTGCAGTGGCACGATCTCTGCTCACTGCAACCTCTGCCTCCCAGGTTCAAGCAATTCTCCTGCCTCAGACTCCTGAGTAGTTGGGAATACACGCGCATGCCACCACTCCTGGCTAATTTTTGTATTTTCAGTAGAGACAGGATTTCACCATGTTGGCCAGGCTCGTCTCAAGCTCCTGGCCTCAAGTGATCCATGCGCCTTGGCCTCCTAAAGTGCTGGCATTACAGGTGTGAGCCACCGCACGCAGCCAGTATGTCTTATTTGATCTATGTCTAATTCGATTTTATTTTGATCAAAGCTATTAAAGACACTGATGTAAACTATATTACCCATTTAGAAACCTCCATAGTTAGGGGGGTTCTCATAGATTTTCTATAAACGAATTTGGCAGTTAAGATGAAAAGCTGATGATCTGGGCAGGTCCTCCTCCACCTCCTTCTCTTTCTTCCTTTAGTTAACACCTTTGTTGATATATAATTCATATCACATGCCATTTACCCATTTAAAGTGTACAATTAAATAGTTTTTGGTATGTTCACAGAGTGTGCAACTGTCACCACGGTAAGTTTAAAAATATTATCACCCTCAAAAGAAAATCCACATCTGTAAGCATTTCCCCCCAACTCCCCTAGTCCTAGGCAACCACTAATCTTTCTATCTCTCTAGATTTGCCTCTTCTAGCATTTCACATACATTTCACGCACTCCATTTCATATAAATGTAATCATACAACAGTGATCTTTCAAAATTAGCTTCTTTTACTTAGCATAATACTCTCAAGATACATCCATATTATTGCTTATTGATTCTTTTTTAATGCCATCCAATATTCCATTGTATGAATTTAACATGTTTTATTTAATCCATTCATTAGTTGATTGGACTTTTGGGTTGTTTCTACTTTTTGGCTATTATGAACAATTCTGTGATGATGTGTATATAGGTTTTGTGTAGACATATATTTTTAATTGTGTTGGGTATATACCTAGGATTGAAATTGCTGGATAATGTAGTAATTTTATGTTTAGCCTTATGAGGAATGGCCAGACTGTTTTTCAAAGCGGCTACACCACTTTAAATTTCCACTAGCAATGTATAAGGGATTGAATTTCTTCATATGCTTGCCAACACTTTTTTTTTGTGTCCATCTATTTGGTCGTAGCCATCTGTCTTAGTTCATTCAAACTGCTATAACAAAATACCTTAGACTGAGTAACTTATAAACAAGAGCAATTTATTTTTCGCAGTTCTGAAGTCTGGGAAGTCCAAGATCAAGGAGACTCGTGGTGTCTGGTGAAGGCTCATATCTATATATGGTGCCATTTTGCGGCATCCTTACATGTGGGAAGGGGCAAATAAACTCCCTTGGGCCTCTTTTATAAGGGCATCAATCCCATTCATAAGGTTTCTACCCTTATGACCTAATCACTTCTCAAAGGCCCCACCTCTTAATACAATATCCCTAGGAATTAGTTTTCAATGTATGAATTTTAAAAGAGTAACAAACATTCAGATCGTAGCATTTCATCCCTGTAATCATCCTAATGAGTGTGATGTGGTAACTCACTGTGAGTTTGATTTGCATTTCCATGATGGGTAATAATATTGAGCCTCTTTTCATGTGCTGATTGGCCTGGGAGGCAGAGGTTGCAGTGAGCAGAGATCGTGCCACTGCACTCCTGCCTGGCCAACAGAGTGAGATTCCAACTCAAAAAAAAAAAAAAAAAAAAGACATACCCAATGTCTTACACACTGATTATATATATTTTTTGGAGAAATGTATTTCTTTCTCTTTCCAATGAATACCTGGGGTACATGAAGGAGATTTTAAAAAGCATCTTTTTCTTACTTCTGACCTTATATCCTCGAGTCCCAGTGACTTTTGCAGGTGCTCACCATGGGTGCAAGTGTGGAAGGGAAATGTGGGGTCAGAGCCCCCACACAGAGTCCCCGGTGGGGTACTGCTTAATGGAACTATGAGAAGGGGGCCACTCTCCTCCAGAGCCCGGAATGGTAGATCCACCAATGGCTTGCACCATGTACCTGAAAAGCCTCAGACTCGCAATGCAAGCTATGAAAACAGCTGAAGCAGGGAGCTGCACCCTGCAAAGCCACAGGGTTGGAGCTGCCCAAGGCTGTGGAGGCCCACCTCATGCATCAGCTGAGGTGGGCATGATTAGATTTCAGACTTGCATGGGGCCTGTAGCCCCTTTGTTTTGGTCAGTTTCTCCCATTTGCAGTGAGTGTGTTTATCCAATGCCTGTACTCTCATTGTATCTAGGAAGTAAGTAACTTGCTTTTGATTTTACAGGTTCATAGGAGAAAGGAGCTTGCCTTGTCTCAGATGAGACTTTGGATGTAGACTTTTTGGTTAATGCTAGAATGAGCTAAGAATTTGGGGGACTATTGGAAAGACGTGATTGGTTTTGAAATGTGCGGACATATTTGGAAGGGGCCAGGGGCAGAATGATATGGTGTGGCTCTGTCCCCACCCAGATCTCATCTTGAATTGTAGTTCCCATAATTTCCACATGTTGTGGGAGGGACCAGGTGGGAGGTAATTGAATCATGGAGCGGTTACCTCCATGCTGTTCTTGTAATTGTTCTCACGAGATCTGATGGTTTTATAAGGGGCTTTTCCTCCTTTGCTCGGCACTTCTCTCTTCTGCAGTTAGGTGAAGAAGGATGTGTTTGCTTCCTTTTCTCTCATGATTGTAAGTTTCCTGAGGCCTCCCTAGCCATGCACAACTGTGAGTCAATTAAACTTCTTTCCTTTATAAATTACCTAATCTCAGGTATTTCTTTATAGCAGTGTGAGAACAGACTAGTACATAACCTTACTGGTGTTTCCTTTTATGTAAAAAGTCATTTTTATCATGCTGCTTTTATTATTTTATCATTGCCTGTGAATATTTTTACTTTGATATGTCTAAGTGTAGGTTTCTTTGTGTTTGTCCTATTTGGAATTTATTGAGTTTCTTTGATGTATAGATGGTTTTAAGTCAAATTTGGAAGGTTTTCAGTCATTACTTTTTTGAATAACTTTTGTGCTCATTCCTTTTTGTCCTCTACTTCTGTTACTTTCATTATGCATATTTTGGTTTGCTTAATTATGTTCTACATGTCTATAAGGCTCTGTTTATTTTTCTTTCTTTTCTTTTTCCTTCTCTGTTTTTCAGATTATATAATCTCTGTCAATCTATCTTTAATTTCACTGATTCTTCTGCCAGTTCAAATCTACTGCTGAGCACTCTAGTAAATGTTTCATTCCAAGTACTGTACTTTTAAACTGCAGAATTTCCATTTGTTTTTTAAAAATAACTTTTACTTTTTTTTTGATAGTCTCTATTTGTTGAGACATTGTCCTCATACCTTTCTTCCCTTCTTTATGGTGTTCTTTAGTTTTTTAAATATATTTATATTAGATGCTTTGAGGTCTTTTTCTGCTAAGTTTGACATTTGGATTCTCTGAAAGGCAGTTTTTGTTGCCTACATTTTTCCGGTATAAGGGTCACACTCAGTTTCATTGTATGTTTCATAATTTTTTGTTGGAAACTAGACATTTTAGAAAATATACTGTAGTAAATCTGTATATGGAACTTGTTGGATTTTTTAGTAACAAGGTGTACCATTTCAATAATGTCTATTTTTTCCCACAGTGTTCAACCTCTGATGTCACTACTCAGAGGGTGAAGCCTTGAGTATGTGCATCATCACCCTGGGATGAAGTGGTTTTAGCAATATTCTCTTTGATTTTTTCTTTCTCTGATTTAATTATTAATTTGTCTGCCACTGTAAGTATTACATCCAGTTGTTAGCCTCCTTGAATTGCTGGCTGATTGCTTCATAGTTTTTAGTAGTGCCTTGGGGGCATTAATTGTTCCACAGTGTAATCCAATTAAATTCAGCCCCCTTTGCAAGACTGGTTTTTGAGGCCTTTCTTTGACATTTGTTTTTTTATTGTGGAATAAAGAGAGTGGGTCAAGTCTCAAATGCCATAGACTTTGGCTGGTCTCCTAGATAGTGTTTATAAAATATAGGCCCTCAGGTAAACTAGGCTTGCTTCTTTTTCAGATCTATCCATGCTGAGTTCAGGCAGAGAATACTTTGCCCTATTCCTGATGAGCTCTGCCCTGAACTCGTAATTCTAGCTAAGAAACAGTAGCTAAGTTGACAAGAACACTTATGAACCTAAAATGCACCTTTCTGGAATTTAACTGGCAATCTTGAAACACTTTTGTAAAAGAAATTTACTTCTATAAAGGAAGTCTCCATTTTTAAGGATGTGTGTTGGTATACTTTAGAAACTCTTACCATTGTTTTAAATTTACATCACAAGCCATACCTTTGTTTAAAGTGCTTTTCTGGCCATCTTGTCTTGACTTAACTTTTACTTGGGCACTGTATTTTTCCCTTAGTTTGAGCAAATGACAATACAATATTTAGGCCTAAAATTTTAGCTCTGTGCTTACAAAATACAATTCTTTTTGTTTCACCTAAGAGTTGTCTTTTTAGAAATGCAAATTTGTTGTCTAGTTAACAATTGCTTAGGGCAATGAAACAAGTAATTGGAAGATTGATAGTCTGAATGGGGAAAAGAAAAGCTATTTAAAAGCCAGCAAATGACAATCCTTTATAAAAGCTGTAAGAATTGCTTCTCTGTGTTTGTATGTCTGTATGTGTTATGTGTATATGATATTATTTAGTAAATAAAGCTGCTTAAAAAGTTTTTGGTAAAACAGGAATGGTTTCAAAATTATCAGTTAAATATAATTAGAAACTTGCTTGATTTAACTGTGAGTTTATGTTTTTAGATTAGAGCCTCGGGATTTGGGGGTCTGGATAGGTGGACATGATGAGGTCTAGAGACAAGACAAGTTCTCAGTACCCAGACTAGCAACTGCAAGCCAGAATCAAGCCCAATAGAGCCCCTTCTTCCCTGCTCTCCCTGTTTTGCCTCCTTGCTATTTTGGGAAGAGTTAGATTGTCCAGTTGCAGTCTTCACAGCTCTGTCTTCTGTTCTGACCCCTTTAGACCTAGCATGTAAATTCAGGACTCAGACAGGTCATAACCTTCATAGTCCTGACCTTCCTGGGTGCCACATGGCTACTTGGGACCCAGGATGACTGGGGAAGACATTAGGGAGGGTTCTTGTGTTTAGTTCCAAATTATTTTCAGTAATTTAAAATCTTAAAGTCATATTATGTTAGATTAAGTAATAGATAATCATAAAATGTCTGCATCATTTGTAAGTTAAAATACTGAAATATAAATTATTAAACATGAGCTTAAGTCTATATAATGACATGCTACTTTTAAATGCTATAGGAAAGGTGTTAATAAGCACTAATTTGAAGAACCATCCTTCTAAAAAAATTATAAAATGTTTTTTATCTACAAATGGTGATATAAAACAAACAGTTGAAAATTACTTTCTAGAGTTTTCACTACAAATTGGGATTACTAAGAGTTAAAATTGTAGTTAATGTATGTAACTAAAACTACTAAATATGAGAGAAACAATTCTGTATACAGAACATATAAACAAAAGTATAAACAAAAATGTGCTTTTAATGAGAAAATATATAAAGGCATAAAAATGTGTGCATGTTTAAAAATTTTGTCTAGTTTGAAGTTACAGGTTTCAAATTGAAGGAGTAAAAAATAGATAAATCTAGATGAATATATAAAGTTGGAGAAAATGTAAAACAAAAGGTTTATGGAAATCTTGTGTGGTTAAAGATGACAGATTTTATAAATTTATTTACAGGTTTTATTAAAATAAGCTTTAACATTGATAATACACAACATAAAACTAGAATTTGGTTTTCTCTTTTGAACAAAAATTTTACTTAGTATTAATTGTCAGGCCTCTGAGCCCAAGCTAAGCCATCATATCGCCTGTGACCTGCACGTATACATCCAGATGGCCGGAAGCAACTGAAGATCCACAAAAGAAGTGAAAATAGCCAGTTCCTGCCTTAACTGATGACATTCCACCATTGTGATCTGTTCCTGCCCCACCCTAACTGACCAACTGACTTTGTGAAAATACCCCCTCCCCACCCTTTCGATAATGTACTTTGTGATACTCCCCCGCCCTTGTTAATGTACTTTGTATAGTACACCCTCCACCCTTGAGAAGGTACTTTGTAATATCCTCCCCCACCCTTAAGAAGGTGCTTTGTAATATTCTTCCCGCCCTTGAGAATGTACTTTGTAAGATCCACCCCCTGCCACAAAAATTGCTCTTAACTCCACTGCCTATCCCAAACCTATAAGAACTAATGATAATCCCACCACCCTTTGCTGACTCTCTTTTTGGACTCAGCCCGCCTGCACCCACGTGATTAAAAAGCTTTATTACTCACACAAAGCCTGTTTGGTGGTCTCTTCACATAGATGCACGTGACATTAATCAGACACATTCAAACATTTTTCCTCACTTTCTGAGTAAACTGTAACAAAAAAAGAGAGGGAGAGAGGAGAGAAGAAGAGACAGATTCTGTCTCATACTGTCTTAAGTCTTTTCCGTATTTGGAAAACAGCCTTCTCTATTAAAGAGTACAGGTTTTTGATTTTTAAAAATCTTTTAATTATCACTTTGGCTAAATGAATGACTATTATTTTATGGTGACCTGTGATCCTATTTTGGTCAAGTGTTTTAATACTTTGAAATATTTGACAAGCTTTCCAAAATCAAATTTCAGCTTCAAAGTTAAGTCTTTTTTGATCTCTAACTTTGGGATTCTGCAGAAAGCCCCTAAAGCATCCAAAGGAGAGAGAAGCCGATGTTTTGACATGTTAAATTACATGGAAACCACTGCCAAATAAAAAATGATTTTCAACCTTCTTCAAGTTATATCTTAATGCATATATTATTAATAGATGTTCCAAAATGGTATAAAATTTCTAAAATTCTAATATGTTTAGCTATGTGCTATCAACCATAATTATCATTTAGTTATTGTAGGCCACAGAAATGACCACATTTCCTTGTCAGTTGTGCCTTTAACTATGACCATTTATGCTGGGTGTGGTGACTCATGCCTCTAAACCCAGCATTTTGGGAGGCAAGGACAGGAGAATACCTTAAGGCCAGTAGTTCAAACCAGTATGGCCGACATAGTCAGTTATTTCCACATGTCAGTTATTTCCACAGTTAATTGCCTAATTCTAATGCAGTTTCTGAAAGCTTTACAAGCATACAAAATCCTTGAGTATGGTATCTTTAAGGAGGTTTGTGAAAGTATGGAAAGAACCCTGACAAGCACTCTTGAATACAAGTTTCTGATAACTTTAGGATTATATGATTTGGACTGGGTAAGAATTTTCAACACTTTAATGAAAAGATTGATTGATTGGTTTATAAAACTGCTAACCCAAGCAGGGCAAAAAATTAACTGAATACCAAGAAAATACTTTGTGAGATTTTCATGATAAATCAGGCAGTACTGAAATATTTAGATATACAATTTGAATAAACTCCATGGTGCAAGTCAAATTGCTTATAACCCATCAGTATCAGTGCTATGCATATAAATTGGAGAAACAACTGGTATTTTAAAAAATGTAAATCTAGTGTTAAGAATGGACTCATGGAGATTCTGGACAGCCACCTCATCCTGAGTCCTTAAAGTGTTTGTTACTAGAAGCTCTGCATTCCATGACCCATCATGGAATAAATAAAATTATCCAAATTAAAAAATATATTATTTTGGTGGCTGTTCTAAATTGCTCAAATAGTTTTTGACCAATGTTTTGTTATCAAACTCATTCCTGGGTTTTAAAACTTTATGTACATTTCTGCTACCTGATGGGCCATTTAAACATTTATAAAAGGATTTCATTCAATTGTAATTTTTAATGCATGCTTTCTGGTTGTATAAAAGCTTTAACATACAAAAGGGCTGTTGTTATAATAGTAGCTCATTTTACCAAAGTATATTTTCACCAGGTAATGAATGCATTTCATGGTCTACTGACTGGGGGCAATCAACCCTTTCATAATCTAGAACCCAAGGATTAGACTCCATGGTCTTCTCAGAGTATCAGAGAAAGGCTGCCATTGTGCCATCCACATTGCAGCAAAACTTTGGCACCTTGAACCTTGGGTTCATAATCTCACAACTCACATAGGCCCCCTGCACTCTTGGAACTGTACACCCATTTACAACCTTAAGGTAAAGCTAACCAAGGAAGTTCCTCCCCAGAAGCAGATGGCATCTTTGATATGGACAGCTCTTCCCCAAGATCATGGATCAAGATTTCTCTGCTATCATGAGACTCTTACCTTTCCATTTTCTCCTTGCTTATGTCTCTTTGAACAATAGAATTGAAAAGGGCGTCTGTTGTGTACACTCATGGGGTCTATTTTTATTTGTGAAGAATTTTGCAGCCAGCCTTATACACGGACAACTTTATGCCTTGATAAATGGAAGATGAAGGGCCAGTGCAGGTGAGAAATTTTAATGGTACATTTGTTGCCTCATAATTAGTGAGAAGCAAACACTGATTCACTCCTCTTAACCTACATTATAGGTTCCACTCCTCTTAACCTACATCACAGGTTAAAGAGAACATTGTTAGGAGGCTTTAATGGTTGCACAACAGACTTTAAATTCTCTTGTGAAAGTTATACTACATAATAGAATTGCTCTAAATTACTTACTGGCTAAACAGAAGTATCTGTGCAGTTGCTTCTACTTCTTGTTTCCCATGGAGAAATACATTGGGTATTATAGATATTCAGTTGTAGGGGATCAATGAACAGGCTGCTTTGTTAAAGCAAGTAGACTTTTTTTTTTTTTTTTTGAGACAGAATGTTGCTCTGTCACCCAGGCTGGAGTGCAGTGGCCCAATCTTGGCTCCTTGCAAGCTCCACCTTCCGGGTTCATGCCATTCTCCTGCCTCAGTCTCCTGAGTAGCTGGGACTACAGGTGCCCGACACGATGCCTGGCTAATTTTTATATTTTTTTAGTAGAGACGGGGATTCACCGTGTTAGCCAGGATGGTCTTGATCTTCTGACCTCGTGATCCGCCTGCCTCAGCCTCCCAAAGTACTGGGATTACAGGCGTGAGCCACCGCGCCCAGCTGCAAGTAGACTCTTTAGCTCATTCTGTGATCTGTTTGATTGTAGTTGGTTTGGTTCATGACAACCCTGGCTAAGGAGCACACTCCAAGCTCTTGGTATTATCCTCCTGATAGTCTTAATAGTAGTCTCCCTGGCGTGCTATATTCTCTTAAAAGTTTTAAATGTTTGCATGCAGCTATCTTTAGAGTGTCGAATGGTCTGTCTTCAACTGGATTGACAAGAGCTGAAAAAAATCTGTGACCATGAGGGCACTGTAGCCTATAAATGATGTGCTGAGACCAGAGACCCAAAGTGATGGTAACTGAGAGTGGTGCTAAGGCCTGAAGTTTTGGTCATTCTCTCATCTAAGTGAGAATGTGACCAAATAGGGTTATTTTTAAGCAATATTATGAGATGCCATTGTTTTGGATTGAGCTCATGCCCTAGGCCCCAACAGACCATTTTAAACCAAATTAGAGTCACTTATGCTAAATCTGACATAATCAAACTAAGACCTTAAAGAAAAAGATCGATCCTAGAACAAACCAAGTTTTGTTTTTCTCCTGTAAACAGGAGATTCCACCATAAAGAGCTACCCTGTAACCTAACCCCTACAAAGAAAATAATCTGAAGTCCTTGTTCTAACCTTAAAAAACCCACTGTTCTGCTATTTCCCAATGGGTTTTGAGACCAAATAAGTACATTTATCATGGTGCTAGTGACATCAATGATAAAATTTTGATCAATGATCAATTTTCAGAGGATGACCCAAAACAGGGAATTGTGAAATCAAGTTTAGCCAAAAGCTGTTTCCTTATATATTTTAAGGTTGACATAAAGGTTTGTCTGTACCTAGTGAACTATCACCTGAATAGAAGTGTAAACAGACTGGAACCTGCTCTTGTGCTAATCATTGAGACTGGTCCAATCAAAGAGGCCCAATTATTCAAACCATGTTCAAATAAGGCAAATGCTGATCTATAACCAATCTGGTTGTTTCTTTCCTTCACTTCTGTTTTCTGTATATCACTTTTCTTTTTCTGTCCGTAAATCTCCTTCTACCACATGGCTGCACTGGAGTCTCTTTGAGCCTACTCTGGCTCAGGAGGCTGCCTGATTTGTGAATTGTTCTCTGCTCATTTAAACTTTGTAAAATTTAATTTGGCTAATAATTCTCTTTTAACAGAAATGTGGAAAATACAATTCTCTTTTTATAAGCTACCCAATTTATAGTATTTTATTATAGCAGTCTGAACAGACTAAGACAGTAAAATCTGCTTTGAAATGGCAAAATTAAGAAGAAAGTATAGTTATGTCTCCTATACCCTCTACCAACACACGTACATAGTCTCCCATTATCAATTTTCCTCATCAAAGTGGCACATTTGTTACAATTAGATGAACCTATATTGAGACATCATGATCACTCAGTCATAGATTACATTAGAGTTCAATTTTCCTGTTGTACATTCTCTGGGTGTGAACCCACCTATAATTACACATTTCTACAATTACAGTATCATACAGAGTAGTTTTACTACTGCAAAATCCTCTGCGATCCACACATTTGTCATTTCCTCCTCCAGTCCCCTGGGAAGCACATTTTACTGTCTCTGTAGTTTGACCTTTCCCAGGATGTCATATAGTTGAAATCATAAAGTACACAGCCTTTTCAGATTGACTTAGTTCAATCAGCAAAACACATTTAAGTTTCTTCAATGTCTTTTTATGGCTGGATATCTCATTTTTCTTAGGGCTGAATAACATCCAATCTTCTGGTTGTACCACCGTTTATTTATTCATTCACCTACTAAAGGACATCTTTTCTTCCAACTTTTAGCAATTATGAATAAAGCTGTTATAAACATCCATGTGTTGGTTTTTGTGTGGACATATGTTTTCAAATATTTTGGGTAAATAGGAAGGAGTGTGATGGATGAATAACATAGTAAGAGTATGTTTAATTTTGTATGAAACTGCCAAACTGTCTTCCAAATTTTGCGTTTTCACCATTAGTGAATGAGAATTCCTATTGTTCCATATCCTGCTCAGCATTTAAAGTTGGCAGTGTTTTGAATAAAGTTGTAATGTTGTGCCATTTTAATAAATGTATAGGGGTATCTTGTTGTCTTAATTTGCAATTGCTTAATGGCATGATGTAAGCAACTTTTTATATGCTTATTTACACTTGTGTATCTTCTTTGGTGAGATGTCTATTAAGGTGTTTTGTCCATCTTTTTCATTGGATTTTTTATTTTTTTACTGATGAATTTTAAAAATTATTTGTGTATTTTGGATATCTTGAGCTGTAAGAGTTCTTCGTGATACTTGTATGTGTTGGATCATAAATCCTAGCCTTTAGCCTGCTTATTGTCTTGACAGTGTCATTTGCAAAGCAGAATTTTTAGTTTTGAATAAGTTATTAAGTATAGCTGATCAATTATTTTTTTCATGGATTATCTCTTCAGTTTTGTATCTTAAGAGTCATCGATATACCCAAGTTGATATGGTTTGTCTCTGTGTCCCCAGCAAAATCCCATCTCCAATTGCAATCTGCACATGTCGGGGGAGGGGCCTGGTGGGAGATGATTGAATCAAGGGGGATACTTCCCCCTTGTTGTTTTCATGATAGTGAGTGAGCTCTCAAAAGATCTGCTTGTTTGAAAGTGTGTGGCACTTCCCCTTCACACTCTGTCTCTTTTCGGCCACCATGTGAAGAAGGTCTTTGCCTTGCCTTCTCCTTACGACATGATTGTAAGTTTCCTGAGGCCTCCCAGTCATGCTTCCTGTTAAGCTTGTGGAACTATGAGTCAATTAAACATCTTTTCTTTATAAATTACCCAGTCTCAGTTAGTTCTTTATAGCAGTGTGAAAACGAACGAATACACAAGTTCATCTAGATTTTCTTCTATGTGATCTTCCAGGAATTTTATAATTTTTGTGGTTTACATATAGGTCTGTGATCTACTTTTTGTGAATTTTTGTGGAGGGTGTAAACTCTATGTCTAGGTTCATTTCTTTCGCATGAGAACATCCTGTTGTTCCAGCACCATGTGTTGAAAGGACTAATCTTGGTTCCAATGTTTGCCCTTTGGTTCCTTGTCAAAGAGCAGTTGGCTGTATTTATGTGGGTCCATTTCTGGGCTCTCTGGTCTCTTCCATTGATCTATTTGTCTATTCTTTCATTAATATCCATACTGTTTTGATTACTGTAGCTTTATAATAAGTCTTGAAATAAGGTAGTGTCAGTCTTCCAACTTTGTTCTCCTTCAAAATTGTGTTGACTATTCTGAATCTTGTGCCTGTTATCATCACTTTGCTGATATTCACAAATTACCTTTCTGGGATTATGATTAAGATAGCATTGAATTTATAGATGAAGGTGAAAAGAACTTACAACTTGACAAGGAAAACTTGAGTTTTCCGATCCATGAATATGGAATATCTTTTTATTTATTTAGTTCTCCAATTTTCTTCAGTTTTGTAATTTTCCTTTTATGGATCATGCAAATTTTGTTAGATTTAGTCTAAGTACTTCATATTTCAGGGTGACTGTAAATTTTTTAATGTTTTCAGTGTCAAATTCCACTTAGTAATTGATGGTATATAGGAAAGTGATTTACTTTTGTATATTAATTTTTATTTGGCAACCTCTCCATGGTTACTTATTAGTTGCAAGAGTCTTTTGTTGATTCTTTCAGATTTTCTAATAGATAATCATGTTATTTGTTAACAAAGACAGTTTTATTTCTTCCTTCACAATCAATATCACCCTATGTCTTTTTCTTGTCCTATTGCATTGATGAGAACTTCCAGTACAAAATTGAAAAGGAATGGTGAGAGTACACATTTTTCTTCATTCCCGATGTTAGCAAGATAGTTTCTAGTTTCTCATCTTGGCAAATTTTTCTTTGTGTTTCTTCTGCCTGGGGTTTGCTGAGCCTCTTGGATGTGAAGGGTTTAGCTTTCATTAACTATGAAAAAATTGGGGCTGTTTTTTCTTCAAGTATTTTTTCTTCTGTTCTTTATTTCTTCTGTCCTTTGGAGATCCAACTGTCCTTTGGAGATCCAACTGTAGTCACATTGGGCCACTTAAAGTTTTCCAGAGTGCACACTTTATTCATTTTTTTCCCCAGTCATTTTCTCTGTATATTTTGTTTTGGATACTTTCTACTACTACATTGAGAAATTACCTTATCTTTTCTCCTGCAGTGTTTTTTTCTGCTGTTAATTTTATGAAGTTTATTTTTATGACTTTTTTCTTCTGTAAAATTTAATGTATGTCTTTTTATGTTTTTCATGTCTCTCCTTAATATGCAACTTCCTTCTTCAACACATGGAATAGAGCCTTGTTAACATTTTTAATGTTCTTTTCTACATATATATCATCTGTGCCATTATTGGTTTAGTTTCAATTAACTGATTTTTGTCCTTATTTTTAGATATAATTACTTGCTGATTTTCATGGTTGGTAATTTCCAAGTGCATGTCAGCCAGACATTTTAATTTTACCTTGTTGGGTTCTACATAGTTTAAACATCACAGACAGTCCCCAGTTTACAATAGTGCAACTTACAATATTTTGACTTTAACAATGGGTTTATCAGGACGTAGCCCCATCCTAAGTCGAGGAGCATTTTCACTTACAATGATTTGACTTATGATTTTTTGACTTTATTTATGATGGATTTGTTAGAGTATTAAATGCATTTTCCACTTAGGATATTTTCAACTTATGATGTGTTTACTGAGATGTAGACCAGATATAAATAGAGAAGCACCACCAGGCCTACCCTAAAAGATCTCCTGAAGGAAGCACTAAACATGGAAAGGAACAACTGGTACCAGCCACTGAAAAACATGCAAAATTGTAAAGACCATCGAGGCTAGGAAGAAACTGCATCAACTAACGAGCAAAATCACCAGCTAACATCATAATGATGGGATCAAATTCACACATAACAATATTAACTTTAAATGTAAATGAGCTAAATGCTCCAATTAAAAGACACAGACTGGCAAATTGGATAAAGAGTCAAGACCCATCAGTGTGCTGTATTCAGGAAACCCATCTCACGTGCAAAGACACACATAGGCTCAAAATAAAGGGATGGTGGAAGATCTACCAAGCAAATGGAAAACAAAAAAAGGCAGGGGTTGCAATCCTAGTCTCTGATAAAACAGACTTTAAACCAACAAAGATCAATAGAGACAAAGAAGGCCATTACATAATGGTAAAGGGATCAATTCAACAAGAAGAGCTAACTATCCTAAATATATATGCACCCAATACAGGAGCACCCAGATTCATAAAGCAAGTCCTTAGAGGCCTACAAAGAGACTTAGACTCCCACACAATAATAATGGGAGACTTTAACACCCCACTGTCAACATTAGACAGATCAACGAGACAGAAAGTAAACAAGGATATCCAGGAATTGAACTCGGCTCTGAACCAAGCAGACCTAATAGACATCTACAGAACTCTCCACCCCAAATCAACAGAATATACATTCTTTTCAGCACCACACCACACCTATTCCAAAATTGACCACATAGTTGGAAGTAAAGCCCTCCTCAGCAAATGTAAAAGAACAGAAATTATAACAAACTGTCTCTCAGACCACAGTGCAATCAAACTAGAACTCAGGATTAAGAAACTCACTCAAAACCACTCAACTACATGGAAACTGAACAACTACATGGAAACTGAACAACCTGCTCCTGAATGACTACTGGGTACATAACGAAATGAAGGCAGAAATAAAGATGTTCTTTGAAACCAATGAGAACAAAGACACAGCATACCAGAATCTCTGGGACACATTTAAAGCAGTGTGTAGCAGGAAATTTATAGCAGTAAATGCCCACAAGAGAAAGCAGGAAAGATCTAAAATTGACACCCTAACATCACAATTAAAAGAACTAGAGAAGCAAGAGCAAACACATTCAAAAGCTAGCAGAAGGCAAGAAATAACTAAGATCAGAGCAGAACTGAAGGAAATAAAGACACAAAAAACCCTTCAAAAAATCAGTGAATCCAGGAGCTGGTTTTTTGAAAAGATCAACAAAATTGATAGACTGCTAGCAAGACTAATAAAGAAGAAAAGAGAGAAGAATCAAATAGATGCAATAAAAAATGATAAAGGGGATATCACCACCAACCCCACAGAAATACAAACTACCATCAGAGAATACTGTAAACACCTCTATGCAAATAAACTAGAAAATCTAGAAGAAATGGATAAATTCCTTGACACATACACCCTCCCAAGACTAAACCAGGAAGAAGTTGGATCTCTGAATAGACCAATAACAGGCTCTGAAATTGAGGCAATAATCAATAGCTTACCAACCAAAAAGAGTCCAGGACCAGATGGATTCACAGCCGAATTCTACCAGAGGTACAAGGAGGAACTGGTACCATCCCTTCTGAAACTATTCCAATCAATAGAAAAAGAGGGAATCCTCCCTAACTCATTTTATGAGGCCAGCATCATCCTGATACCAAAGCCTGGCAGAGACACAAGAAAAAAGAGAATTTTAGACCAATATCCCTGAGGAACATCAATGCAAAAATCCTCAATGAAATACTAGCAAACTGAATCCAGCAGCACATCAAAAAGCTTATCCACCATGATCAAGTGGGCTTCATCCCTGGGATGCAAGGCTGGTTCAACATATGCAAATCAATAAACATAATCCAATATATAAACAGAACCAATGACAAAAACCACATGATTATCTCAATAGATGCAGAAAAGGCCTTGGACAAAATTCAACAACACTTCATGCTAAAATCTCTCAATAAATTAGGTATTGATGGGACGTATCTCCAAATAATCAGAGCTATCTATGACAAACCCACAGCCAATATCATACTGAATGGGCAAAAACCGGAAGCATTCCCTTTAAAAACTGGCACAAGACAGGGATGCCCTCTCTCACCACTCCTATTCAACATAGTGTTGGAAGTTCTGGCCAGGGCAATCAGGCAGGAGAAGGAAATAAAGGGTATTCAATTAAGAAAAGAGGAAGTCAAATTGTCCCTGTTTGCAGATGACATGATTGTATATCTAGAAAACCCCATTGTCTCAGCCCAAAATCTCCTTAAGCGGATAGGCAACTTCAGCAAAGTCTCAGGATACAAAATCAATGTGCAAAAATCACAAGCATTCTTATACACCAATAACAGACAAACAGAGAACCAAATCATGAGTGAATTCCCATTCACAATTGCTTCAAAGAGAATAAAATACCTAGGAATCCAGCTTACAAGGGACGTGAAGGACCTCTTCAAGGAGAACTACAAACCACTGCTCAATGAAATAAAAGAGGATACAAAGAAATGGAAGAACATTCCATGCTCATGGGTAGGAAGAATCAATATCGTGAAAATGGCCATACTGCCCAAGGTAATTTATAGATTCAATGCCATCCCCATCAAGCTACCAATGACTTTCTTCAAAGAATTGGAAAAAAACTCCTTTAAAGTTCATATGGAACCAAAACAGAGCCCGCATTGCCAAGTCAATCCTAAGCCAAAAGAACAAAGCTGGAGGCATCACCTTACCTGACTTCAAACTATACTGCAAGGCTACAGTAACCAAAACAGCATGGTACTGGTACCAAAACAGAGATATAGACCAATGGAACAGTACAGAGCCTTCAGAAATAATGCCACATATCTATAACTATCTGATCTTTGACAAACCTAACAAAAACAAGAAATGGGGAAAGGATTCCCTATTTAATAAATGGTGCTGGGAAAACTGGTCAGCCATATGTAGAAAGCTGAAACTGGATCCCTTCCTTACAACTTATACAAAAATTAATTCCAGATGGATTAAAGACTTAAATGTTAGACCTAAAACAATAAAAACCCTAGAAGAAAACCTAGGCAATACCATTCAGGACATAGGCATGGGCAAGGACTTCATGTCTAAAACACCAAAAGCAATGGCAACAAAAGCCAAAATTGACAAATGGGATCTAATTAAACTAAAGAGCTTCTGCACAGCAAAAGAAACTACCATCAGAGTGAACAGGCAACCTACAGAATGGGAGAAAATTTTTGCAATCTACTCACCTGACAAAGGGCAAATATCCAGAATCTACAATGAACTCAAACAAATTTACAAGAAAAAAACAACCCCATCAAAAAGTCGGCGAAGGATATGAACAGACATTGCTGAAAAGAAGACATTTATGCAGCCAAAAGAGACATGAAAAAATGCTCACCATCACTGGCCATCAGAGAAATGCAAATCAAAACCACAAGGAGATACCATCTCACACCAGTTAGAATGGCAATCATTAAAAAGTCAGGAAACAACAGGTGTCGGAGAGGATGTGGAGAAATAGGAACACTTTTACACTGTTGGTGGGACTGTAAACTAGTTCAACCATTATGGAAGTCAGTGTGGCGATTCCTCAGGGATCTAGAACTAGAATTACCATTTGACCCAGCCATCCCATTACTGGGTATATACCCAAAGGATTATAAATCATGCTGCTATAAAAACACATGCACACGTATGTTTATTGTGGAACTATTCACAATGGCAAAGACTTGGAACCAACCCAAATGTCCAACAATGATAGACTGGATTAAGAAAATGTGGCACATATACACCATGGAATACTATGCAGCCATAAAAAATGATGAGTTCCTGTCCTTTGTAGGGACATGGATGAAGCTGGAAACCATCATTCTCAGCAAACTATCGCAAGGACAAAAAACCAAACACTGCATGTTCTCACTCATAGGTGGGAATTGAACAATGAGAACACATGGACACAGGAAGGGGAACATCACACACCAGGGACTGTTGTGGGGTGGGGGGAGGGGGGAAGGATAGCATTAGGAGATATACCTAATGCTAAATGATGAGTTAATGTGTGCAGCACACCAACATGGCACATGTATACATTTGTAACAAACCTGCACGTTGTGCACATGTACCCTAAAACTTAAAGTATAATTAAAAAAAAAAAGAAAAAAAATTCTTAAGTTTTTTTCTAAGATACCATCAGGTTTCTTAGAACTAGTTTTACCATTTTAATCCTTGCTTTTAAGCTTTGAGGGCAAGACCAGAGAAGCCTTTGGTCTATGGTTAATTTTTCCTAACTACAAACACAATACACTTCTAAGTAATGTACCTAAAACAATGTGTTTACAAGGTTGTTATACTGTGGCTGGTAGGAACTTGGCTTCTTTAAATCACTAATTCACCCTTTTTGGGTAAGTGTTTTCCTGAGAATTGGTTAATTTTCCCACATGCAGATAGAAACACGTATTTAGCTGAAAACCCAAGGGGAAATTCTGTGAATCTCCAGAGTTCTTTCTCTGTATGACTCACTTTTCTCTGTTCTGCTGATTCCAATTCCATCTTCTCAAGTAAGAGAGACTTCCAGGCTCACTGTGGATTCCTTATCCTTGTGCATGGGCTGAAAACTCTTTCTCTAGGCAGTAAGATAGAGCAATGGTAGAGCTCATCTCATCTGTTAAACCTGTCTTAGGGATCACTGTTTTGTGCTGCCAATGTCTAAAAACTACTGTTTAATATGTTTTGTCTGGTTTTTATGTTTTCAGTGTATTCTCTATTACTCCATCTTGACTTGAAGTAGGAATCACTTCCCACCCCCGTGGTCTCATATATATTCTTTAAGATTTTCTTCTATTATCTTCCCCAAATTACTTTTTCATACTGTGACCTTTAATGCACTAGAATTATAATACTACATATAGTATTACATAGAGACTCTGTTTTATTCTTCTTGCCTGTGAAACAGTTTTCCCAGTATTATCTACTAAGTGTTTATTTGTTGCAATACACATTTGAGTGTTGTTTCCTTATCTACAAGCAACTGACTTTGAACTTTGTATTCTCTTCCATTAATGTTTTTTTCTGTTCTTTTGCCAGTTCCATTTTAATTTTAATATTATATATTTGTATTAGTATCTCCTTTCTCTCAAATTTTATGCTTTTCATTTCCATTTCTGTTGCAATAGCATTGCTTGGAATCTCCTCCAGTGTGTTAAATAACAATGATAATAGCGGGTATACTTGCCTTTGTCATGATCTTAAGAAAAACCTATAAAATGTCTCCATAAGTATAGTATTTTATATTTTTTCATAATACACTGAAGGATAGATACATTGAAGCAGACGAGGATTACAAAATTGGTTTAAATTTCAAATTCTTCATATTCACTTACAACAATAATACTCATGTCAATGAATTTGAAACAGCATCAATATGGTTCTGAACAGTTCCTGTACTAGGGCAATAAAATATACAATGTGTATTTATAAACATCAAATACTCAGGATTAAAAATGTATACTTCATTTATATAGAAATCACATTTTTTTGACACAATTGCTTTCTCCAGAAACAAAGAGACATAACAGACACTGATTTCAAATACAATAAATTTCAAAATGCAGTTTCATGAGGTCTCTTTCAAATTAGACAATTTATGTTGTCTCTGTGAATCATGTTAAGACTCAAGTATTTTTATCCAGGAATATTGATAAACATTAAGTATATGAGTCTAAGAAACCTAATATGGTATATGACATATTGAATACAATAAAACTGTTTGTATGGCTGGGTGCTATGGCTCATGCCTATAATTATAGACATTTGGGAGGCTGAGGCAAGAGGATTGCTTGAGCCCAAGAATTTGAGACCAGCCGGGGCAACAAAGTGAGACCCCATGTCTACAAAAAATTTAAAAAGTTAGCCAGGCATGGTGGGGCACACTTGCAGTCCCAGCTACATGGGGAAGGTGAGGCAGGAGAATTGTTTGAATGAAGGAGGTTGAGGCTATAGTGAGCCATCTTCATGCCACTGCATATGCCTGAGTGACAGAGCAAGACCCTGTCTCAAAACATAAATAAACAAATAGTGTTTCATTCCAGTAGATGTTTACCTTTGATGTGTGTGCATTCTATTAATATGAGACAATACTGTGTTCTTATATATAATTTTGTGATGAATCTAAATAACACATTATTATAATAACTTTATAACATTTTAATAAAATACCAAAAAAATTATTAAAATATTCATTATATTCTTCACTACAATGAACACAAATCTTTAAGTAAATACATATAAATTTACTTAAAATGAAGAAAATTCAATCCAGATGGCTTGTTTCTACAATGCCTGTCAATTGGATATTTATTAATCCAGTTTTTAGACTAAACATTTTTTTCTCTTCTAAATGATTAGGAACACACAAACACAATGAGGAGAATATAAAAATTCATACAGTAATTTCGATTTCAATATATTTTTATATAAAATATGTTAAAATGGCATAGTTGCAGTTTGAATTTTAGACACTTCATAATTAGAAGATTGCTTTAGTAATTTATTCTGTAGAGTAATATTGGATGTTAAAAAGAAAACAAATAACTTTGGAGATAAAATTCCTAGAGACATTTCTCAACTTACATGTAATATTAATTTCCTTGCTCTCTTTTCCTCTTTCTCTTGCTCCCTCTCCCTCTATATATGTGTATAATTTTTATAAATATAAATAGAATATTTATATATTCAAATATATTTATATATAAATATTCTATTTAACTAATCTTAATTTTATAATGAATTATTTTAAGTAGTGAAATTCCAGAAGAGTACAATAAGGACTTTTGAGTTAGAAAACATAAAACTTAAAATTGATTACAATGCAAATGTTTACCTTGTCTAATTCAATTTTGATGTGACAGTGCTCTTGGTGGGCAATATCTGGAAAAGTTGCTTAATTTATAAATGACATTGCATATATACACATCTTATCAGTTTATGGCTAGATCATCATAGGTAGTCCTTGGCTAGTTACATTGTTATTATTCAATTGTTCAATTTTATCCTTTAATAACAAAGAACTAGTCAAATGTTTTCCCTAATGAAGAGTGTTATTTAGCTAACTCCAGAACTGAGCCACCATTTCTGATCAGTTTACATTAGACTCAGATGGTGGTGATTTGGGAAACTGTTTTGTTCTTAGGGACAACCTATTTAAAACAGCATATCAGATGTTTATTGAATATATATCTACGAGTGGCATTACTCAATCGTAAGCATACATATACTCTGCCTTAATAGATAGAATTAACAAATAAAATTGTCAAGCCAGGTTCCAAAAGAAAAAATAAGTTAGTAATTTATTTTGAAAAATTGTCAGTTTCCAGTAAAGCTGAACATACTCAAGTACTATGACCTGGCAAATCCACACCTGGGATTTATTCAAATGTGCACCTGAACACATGTAAAAGAATGTTCATAGAAACGTTACTCAGGTTGACTAAAATTGTAAGGAACCCAAATGTTAATCAATATAGAATGGATAAACAAACTGTGGTATATTTATAAAATGATGTAGTATACAGTAATGAAAAATGCCACCTGAGAAAAAACATGAGTGGATCTCACAGATATGGTGTCGAGTGAAAGAACCTAGACACAAGGGTGTATGCTGAATGATTCCATTTATACGATGCTCAATAGGAGGCACACTTATTCAATAACAAGCCAAATGGTGGTTATTTTGGGAGATGGTGGCTAGATTGTGGGCTCTGAATGATGGTTAGATTAAGCAGAACGATTAAGAAATGTGTACGTTATACACGTTATAATTCAATAAAATATAAATTTAAAAATAATATGCCAACTATAGGAAATAATTTTCACATTTAAGGTAAGAACAGTAGATGATCAGAAGAAGAGTAGCGAGAGGATTTCATTTATGAGCTTCATTCTTTGGCACTCATTTTTTCCCCCTAAATTCTGTGTTTCAGCATTAGGGACTTGCCAACTCAGCCCTTTAATCCTCAGAGATTCCAAAGTTCTTGCCTGGGGCTCCTCCTGCTTGGAGGCGGATAAGGATGGATGTATATAGGGGCACACACACATGCATGGAGGACTGACCTCCCCTCCAGTTCCACACAATACAACAGGAACTTCACAAACAAGAGCAAAGCTGTGGGAAAAGCAGGTTGCAGGTGGCCCCGCGCTAGTTCCCGGGATTTCAGCCGCGGCCCGCTGGACAGCGCCAGGATGACTTCTGCTTCTCTGGGCGAACAGTCCGGCAGGTGCTTCTACTGATCCCCAGGGGACAGCTCCTTGTTCCTGAAAGGCTGTTTTCCGCTAGATAACCGCGAGAACAAACCACTGAATACGGAACAAAGACGCAACCGCTTTGCTTTTTTTTTTTTTTTTTTTTTAATTTAAATTCAGAGTTAGCCGGAGCCATTTCCCCCCTCTCGAAGCGGAGCGCCCGAGTGTGTGGACAGACCCCTCCCCAGGTCCTGAACTCAGGGACGTGGCGCTGTGAGGCGCGCCCCGCGGACAGTAAACTTGCAGGGGCGAGAGGGAGGGACATCGATTAAACCTAAATCGTGGGCGTTCAGTCCTCAGGGCACCGGAGCGCGTGAAAACTCCAGCGGACTCTGCTGGAAAGGAGATCATGCCCTCTAAGTCTCTTTCCAACCTCTCGGTGACCACCGGCGCGAATGAGAGCGGTTCCGTTCCCGAGGGGTGGGAAAGGGATTTCCTGCCGGCCTCGGACGGGACCACCGCGGAGTTGGTGATCCGCTGTGTGATCCCGTCCCTCTACCTGCTCATCATCACCGTGGGCTTGCTGGGCAACATCATACTGGTGAAGATCTTCATCACCAACAGCGCCATGAGGAGCGTCCCCAACATCTTCATCTCTAACCTGGCGGCCGGGGACTTGCTGCTGCTGCTCACCTGCGTCCCGGTGGACGCCTCGCGCTACTTCTTCGACGAGTGGATGTTTGGCAAGGTGGGCTGCAAACTGATCCCTGTCATCCAGCTCACTTCCGTGGGGGTTTCCGTGTTCACTCTCACTGCCCTCAGCGCCGACAGGTAAGAGCACAGGTAGCTGTGGGTGGCTTGGAAAAGTCGTGGAGAGGGGCGAGTAGAGAAGACTCACCCGGAGTGCACCTACTGGCAGAAGGACGCAAGGAAAGGTTGGGTGTGGAGAGGAAGAGAGGGAGAGAGTGTGTACCTGGGAAGTAGAGTAAACAGAGTTAAAACGGACTGACATGTGAGGCTTGGAAAAATATAAGAAAATTACTATGTTTTAAAAAAACAATTGAAATTGCATTTAAAATTGCATCTCCTAGCCCCACCTCCGACACTTAGGGAATATTATTTCATAGAAAAGCTATAGAATAAATATGCAAAAGAGCGAGTATCTTGTTGAAGCTTTCTGTGTGTGCTTAAAATCTTATAAGTGTACTTTATGCAGTAGAGTAAGAATCTAATAGGTAAGAATGTCTGCTTAATATTAGGCAAATATTTAATTTTTATTTCTTTCAAGTAAGAGGAGAACTTACTTAAATTTATTAACTGAATTTTACTATTTCTTAGAAGTAAAACCAATTAGATTAATAAATGTTCTTTGGGCAGATGACTTTTCACATTCTTCTTGTTTAATACCTGAAGCTAAGAGACTTTTTTTTTTCCACAGATAGGTACCCAAAATACATCTTTGATATTAAATCTGCTTTTGACATATGTTAAGGGTGTGAAGTGTCCATTATTCTATTTTGCACATCAACTAGTTCAACTCTGTCATTTTTCAGATGTGCATATTGAGGCCCAGGGAATGTAATTTCTAGCGGAAGACCAGGGAGGAAAATCCAAGTCTCCTGACTCAGGGTCCATTTAAGCAGAAGGGAATGTTTGGATAGGGGTGGGGGAAAATGCAAAATTAGGTACCTTTTCATGGAGCTGTGGTTTAATTCCCTTGGTGGGAATGGAGGACTGACTTAAGCTATTTAGATAAACAATTAACTTGGATAATTAAGGTGGTATGCCCTCTCCTCTTTAATTTACATATTCAATTGCTAATGAAAAATAAGTCTGTATCTGAATTTCCTGGTATTTGCAAGAATACTGGAATACTACTTTGGCATTGAAGAGTTAATCCTGACTGAGGGAAACACAGCATTCAACAGAGACTTGAGAAACAGAGAATGATTCACTTTCTTAAAAACCACACTCCTGGAAACTTAGGTGCCTTTTGTATAAATTATGTACCTAATTTTGTTTATGTGGCAGCATTTCTATTATCTTTTAAAATACTTTCTCTGAATTTCAAAGCAAAAATATGACTAGTTTAGCTGCCCCTCTTTATGCAATCTTATTTTACCTAGAAAGTTTAAAAAACCTACTTAGTGATTAGAATAAAACTTAATGATTAGCAACCACAGTAGTTTAAATTACTATCATTGTGCTTTTATTCTAAAGACATGGCATTGGTAGCAAGACCCAGGGTTGGAGTTTATTTCACACCAGTTTTTACAATCTATTGTCATGGCGACACATGACCATTTACACAGGTAAATTTGCCCTGGCCTAGATCAGAGAAAATAATAATCCTTATATATTTACTGACTTTCTCTGTTTCATTTGTGCATCATATATTCTGTGAATACAGGATGAATACTTTAGTAATAACAATAAGGAAAGGTGAGATGCCTCTTCTACTTGGTCCGTAGGCTACCCTTGTCTACCAGTATGTGTTTAGGAAATATAAACTAGGAAACCTGAGTAACTGTTGATGAAGTTATGCAATATATTCCATGATTCACTTAAAATGGGTTGGAAATGGTTTGTTATATATTGTCTACACTTCTATTTTTCTTCTAGAGCATAGCAATCAATAGTTGACTAGTACTTGATGACTTCTTACTATATCTCACCAAAAGCTATGATTTCTTGTGGATGTGGAATCAATTGTAGGATTAATTGCGCTTAGCACAGTGCTAACTTTTTTTGTGTAATTTTTCAACCCTCACAATGCTGTTAGATAGGCATTATTTTATTTAAATTAAAAACTTAAAAGCTAAGAAAACAGATTAGAAATTCAGCAACATTTTTATGATCTCACAGCTAGCCACTGATGGTGCCAACATGTTTGAACGCCATTTAAAGTCTGAACTCTTCACCATTAATCCACATTATTACAATTCTTGGTATAAGAAATTACTAATAGTATTTTTTATTTACCAGCAGACTTAAAAGCTGAGTTTAAAACAAAACACCCAAGCATTAAAAAAAAAAAAAAGAGTACAGGAGCTGATTCATTAGATTTATTACAGTGAAAAAACATCATAAAATGTAACTGCAAAATAAAAGAAGCACCTTGAATTCAAAATTAAGTAGTAGTTGCAGCAATAAAAACTATAATAAACAAATAAAAATTATGTTATTAGAGTCTTTAAACAACAAATTCAATTATTTTTATCATATATCCTGTCTTCACAGATGGCCTAAGTGTCTTTGCCTAACAAGATCTTTGCCTAAGATCTCTTTGCCTATAGAGATCACAGTACATAGAAAAAAACCCAGGAAGATAATTAGATTTCAGAAAGCATATTCCAATGTGAAGTGGAGACTCATATTCTACACTTCATTGATGTCAGCATCATTAGATTGCAGAGACTAAAATGAAAAACACAAATATTTTGAATCCACCTTGAGGCCTAAAACACCTTGTCTGATATGGCCAAAG
The DNA here is from genome assembly GCF_029289425.2 of Pan paniscus. Taxonomy (NCBI): domain Eukaryota; kingdom Metazoa; phylum Chordata; class Mammalia; order Primates; family Hominidae; genus Pan; species Pan paniscus. Next base: position 162,059,917 of record NC_073254.2, on the reverse strand, counting down.
GGTGGTCAGATGACACTGGTATCTGCGATTATTATTATATTTTATTTTTTTGAGACAGAATCTTGCTCTGTCACTCAGGCTGGAGTGTAGGGGTGCGATCTCGGCTCACTGCAACCTCTGCCTCCCAGGTTCAAGCAAATCTCCTGCCTCAGCCTCCTGAGTAGCTGAGATTACAGGCACAGGCCACTATGCCTGGCTAATTTTTGTATTTTTAGTAGAGACAGGGTTTCACCATGTTGGCCAGGCTGGTCTCGAACTGCTGACCTCAAGCGATCTGCCCACCTCAGCTTCTCAAAGTGTTGGGATTACAAGTGTGAGCCACTGCTCCTTGCTGGTGTCTGTGATTATTAATCCTCAACTTTCCAAACTCTTCCGAGGAGTTTCAGCAGACACATCCCTAGGCAACAGCTTTTGTGCCCACTGCAGTCATGCCTCAGAGGCACATCATCATAACCAGTATGGCTGGAGGAGAGACAGTGCATGGTATGAAGTGGTGATAGTGGTAGTCTTAATTTTTTATTATTTTTTTTAACTGTTATCTTGATAGACATTTTTGTTACAATTTTGAAAATGTATATTGCTTGCTTGCTTACATAAAGTAGTTGATTAAAAGTATTTCTATATTCTGTCATGTTTCTAACACTTTTATACATATACACATACACACAAACACACACATATTTTCACCTCCCCCCGTGGAGTATTGGGACGTGTGTGCTGTGACATCAGGTTGGTGGTGCCCCATAAGCCATATTTTGCTCCTGGTTGGAGTTATAGTTATCTCCTTCTCTGTATATGAGTAGCTGCATTTCCAAATTTGGAATGTTATTTCTTTGATTCTTGAAGATCTTTTGGCCTCTGATGGCACATTATTAAAATGCAAATAACTCTTAGGAATGGAGTTTTCCTTTTTCTTTCATAGGAAAAATTCTCACAGATTCCTAGTGCTAAACTGTAAACTTCATAATTTCATGTATTAACAAATATAAAACTAGATATCAATTCTTTATTGTGGCTTCTTATATAACTGTTAACCAAAACGCATTTATAAATTAAATTTAAAAAATAAAACTATAAAAACCATAAAAATAAACTAATATTAGTTTAATGTATTGGGTGATACTTTCTTCTGATACCAAATAGCCAATGTTGGATTAAATGCAAAAATAATGTTGTACCAAATCTGATTAAGTTTCTAATGCATTAATAGTTATTAATACAAAATCCAAGTTTTTGAGTGCTGGTTAGGATAATCAGATTTCATTCCATAACTAGGTCAGTAGACAAAGTCTTGAATCATTAATATTATTTGTATATTATATCAATGCAAACAGATATTTTATTGAGTGTAATTATTTGTTAAGATACTGAAATAGATTGGATACAGGCCCTGGGTCTAACACTCCCTAGGCTTCATAGGACTTTTCCATCAGTCTTTGTTCAGTGGTGGGAGGGAGTGCTGTTAACTGTTTGCTGTTTTCTCATCAAAACTCCTGACTGAAGCTCAGGTTCATGTTAGCCAGCTGCCCCTGACTGGAGATGATGCTTTCTTTTTTGCTCCATAGCCCTTGCCTCTCAGTCTCTTAATTGGTAGTGAGATTGGCACCAAGAGTGTGCTTCTCTTTAGAACAATAGTCCACACTCACCCTATAATGCTAGAGTGATGACTTATTTATGTTCAACTTATTTTTGTTCAGCTTTGTATTACTCACACTGCTATAAAGAACTACCTGAAATTTGGTAACTTATAAAGAAAAGAGGTTTAATTGACTCACAGTTCCACAGGCTGTACAGGAGGCATGGCTGGGGAGGCCTCAGGAGACTTAGAAACATGGCAGAAGGGTGAAGGGGAAGCAAGCATGTCTTCACATGGTGGCAGGAGAGAGAGAGCTAAGGGGGAAGTGCTACACGCTTTCAAACAACCAGATCTCATGAGAACTCACTCACTACCATGAGAACAGGAAGGGGAAATTTGCCCCCATGATCCAGTCACCTCCCATCAGGTCCCTCTCTCAACCACTGGGGATTACAATTCCACATGAGATTTTGTTGGGGATGCAGAGCCAAACCATATCAGACCTGCGACAGGAGAATGTAAGGCAGCTTAAAAATAAGGATACAAACAACACACCACAGGACTAAAAAGGGAGGAAACCAAGGGCAGGGAAAAGAAAAGTTGGAAAATATAAAATGACCCATACTTTCACAAAATGTGAGTCATAGGTTTTTCTGAGAGCTTTCTCGTAGCCTTTTCAAAAAGAAAAATTTGCTTTCCATAACCAATTCTCTGTTATTTTTATATAACCATAGAAACAGAATCAATTGTAGTTTCTGCACGTAATTTATTAGTTTTTAATTTGAATTTATGGGGCTTATTGTTAAATAAATGTTATTTGACTCCAATAAATTAGATATCTTTTATTCACTGATCTTGAACACTTCTAGTTTATCTCTTTCTTTTATACTTAGAAGTAATTTCACACATTGAATTAGAAAGGCACTGTATAATTCTCACAAGATTCATAATATTGCCATAATTTATATGTTGCTTGTAGCTTTTGAAGGTTATTCATCTACCTTGATCTGAAACTTTTGGGACACACTATAAATAAGGAGGGATTGCATCAGGCTTGGGTTTATGGTTCCTGGGTGCTGCTAACCATGTATCCGTTACATCCAAATGTTTTTCTTGGAGAAAAAGGATAAAACAGCACAAAACTCATGGCCATAAGGTGGTGCTTTCCTTATTTGCAAAAGAAGAATGATGTCTTCCTCATGATGTGACATATCATAATTAAAGAGCAGGCATCTGATTCTTCAAATGCTGAATTTCTGCTGGATTCTGGATACTATCCATTCTGTTGCTGAATGTGCACCCATTGCACTGCACCTTGCAGGAAGCCTGTGGCAAAGATGCTCACTGCTGCACACAACTCTCTTAAAACATGGTTTCTAAACCCAGCTTATCATCAGAATCACCTGGAAATGTTAGTAATATGCAGAATCCCACATTTCACATTCTAGGGATTCTGCATTAGTAACTCTACAGAGAAGCCTAATCATATTCTCTCTTTTTTTTACTTCTCTCTGTGTTTCTGAATATTGATGCGTCTTAGGCATCATTAGATTAGACTCAGTCTCCGTTTGTCATCACCATTCCCACTTCAAGATAATACCCAACAACTCCCACCCACTTTACCACAATTGCTCCTAATAAGGATCTCCTTGTTGCTCAGGCTATAGTTTCAACCATTTATTGAGACCCTATAGACTCTACTGGCCAGGCCAGGCATTGTGTTATGTATTAGAGATATAACAGTGAGCAAGACCTTTCTCTTATCATGCGGTTCACACTCAGACTTTGTGTGGACCTATTCTTTGCCTGAAAAATGAAAGTTTAATAAGAAAAAAAGAAAGAAAGAAATTTTGGGTAGTGTCATTAGAAAGATTAGTGTAGATGGAGATTTTTGAGATGCTATGATGACTCTGTAAGAGGTAAAAAATATCCCATTTTTATTATGTATTTTGTTTTATGATTAAACTTAATTATCTCTTTACATTAAAATTTAAACTACACAGATGTTACAAGCGAGATCCAAAATAAGAATTGATGAAGAAATCTATTTATTTATTGAAGTTTAATACATGAATAGTGATTATTTTTCTCTTTATATGCCTTTTGATCAACATTCTCTAGTATTTAGTTTTCAGTTAGGGATATCCTCCTGCGACCATTTATAAGGGAAAATATACCTTTTTACACATACCTGCTATGCTAATATACACAGTGAAACACTTTTTATACTAAGAGATACTTTTCCCCACATGTCTATAAATATTTGAAGGAAGCATAATAAAACATGTCCACATTAATTTGCACTATCTCATTTTATTTTTTGCTTTTTATCCTTTCAAAGATACACACAGTTGGTATACAACATTTTTCTTCGACAATTGTAAGCTATGTCTCAGTACTAATAACACTTCAGTAATCTGTATTTTCAACTATACTTCTGTTTTTGTAGGATTTTCAATTCTCCCCTTTTATTCAAATGTGTATCATTCAGAGAATATCATTGGGGTCTATCTTTTCTTGCAGGAGGTGGCTCATAATCCTCCTTGCTGGAAAGGCCAACATTTCTGCTAGGTTTCTTGCTTTCTGTAAACCGAGATTTCTGTATCTGTTTCTAGCAATCTTATCAAAATGAGAGACTTTTTATTTTAATTTCTATTTAAAGTTTCTCTATATCTTTTATAGTTATAATGCATGCTATGATATAATGTTTATGTTGGCCAAAATTCATATGTTGAAATCCTACTCCCCAAGATGATGGCATTAAGAGGTGGGCCTTTGGGAGGTGATTAGGTCATGAGAGTGGGGCCCACATGAATGGGATTCATACCCTTATAAAAGACTCCAAAGAGACCCTTGACCCTTCCACCATTTGAATAAACAGCAAGAAGATCTATCTATGTAAAAAAGGGGGACTCTCACCAGACACTGAATCTCTCAATGTCTTTATCTTAGATTTCCTAGTCTTCAGAATTGTGACAAATTTCTGTTGTTTATAAGCTGCCCAGTATATGGTACTTTATTATAGCAGCCCAAGTAAACTACAACAGTACTTCTACAATAGTATATGTGCTTAGATATGAGGTAGAGAAGTGACATTTTCTTCTCCTTTTTAAATACGTGGAGGAAAGTTCAGAATACCCTTTGTGGTTTTTGATAATCTAAAAAGAAGGCTTGATCTTTTTGTAGTGATAACCTCTCTGCCCTTTCCTTGTCTTCTTCCACAGAAAAAAAATTACAGTCAACTTTTTGGTACTTTGCTCTTAAATATGAATTGTCAGTCAATAATTATGCAAATTTATTGGGAGAGATTACAGCACAAAGAGACCAAACAACCTGGAAAGAGATTAAATTTTTATTTTTGTATTAGTTTTATAGATACATAGCAAGAGCTGGCTGCAGTACCTCATACCTATAACCCCAGCACTTTGGGAGGCTGAGGTCGGCAGATCACTTGAGCCCAGGAGGAGTATGAGACCAGCCTGAGCAGCATGGCAAAACCTCCTCTCTACAAAAATACAAAAATTAGCTAGGCTTGGTGGCATACACCTGTAGTCCTAGCTACTTGGGAGGCTAAGGTGGGAGGATTGCTTGAACCTGGGAGGTGGAGATTGCAGTGAGCTGTGATCAGGCAACTGCACTCCAGCCTGGGTGACAGAGTGAGACCCTGTCAAAAAAAAAAAAAAAAGATACATGGCAAGAATGTGCACATATAACATAGGAATAGGACACTATAAAAAAGAAATAATTTGAAAACATAAAAAACTTATAGGAAACAAAAGATGATAGCAGAAATTTTAAAATTCAGAAAAAAATGATGGAAAGTAAAGCTAACAGAATATCTTAGAAATTAAAATCAAGAAGAAGGTGGAGATGTGCTCGATAAATGTGATTTTCCAAAATATATCAGAGATGGGGTAATAATTCAGATTTGTCTAACTGAAATCCTATGATACTGCATCTTATTTGCTAGGTATATTGTCACTTGAAATACTTTAAAGAGAAATATAAAAAATTTGAGGTTTACATACCATTTTGAATTGTTTGCATCATCATTGCCTTACTTAATATGTGTGTTTGAGTTAGCTGTAGAAAGTTTTGGATTGTTTACTGTGTCCTGGAGTGTGATTCCTTTATCACTAGTACACTGCTAGTATATTGCCATTAATATTTTAGGTTGGAGGAGAAAAGAATTTTATGGGATCTTGACATGAAATAAATTTGAGCTATAAAGACAGAATATTGTTCTGCTTTCAAGTTTTTCAGTCCTTATTATTGGATTATGGAGAAAATCCCAATCTAGATTAGTCTTTTATTTATTTTATTTTGTCAAAATGTAGTATGACCAATCTAGATTAGTTTCTAAAATTCATTAATGTCCTTAGAAAAAGAGTGAAGGGGCTCATGCTCAGAAGCTATGGAAAAGTATCAAGGAAGAATTGAATAATATTATTTTGTGAATATCTTATACTTGGTATTCAATACATTATGATAGATGTAACATATAGAGATTTAGAAGAATTTAAGAGGTAAACTAATGTCCAGGATTTTGGAAATGAAATGACTAGGATTTAGGAAATGCCAATTTAAAATATTTTTCTCTCTCTTTTTGTTTTCTGTGCTAATAAGTAGTGGAATGACTTGTAGACTGAGAGACACCAGGAACCTTAGGTCTTCCATACACTTTTAAGCAGCCAGGGAATAAATAAATTTGAGCTATAAAGACAGAATATTGTTGGCATCTCTCTTACTAAGCAGAATGTTTTTCTCTTCTCCCTTCTTTCCTTCCTTCCTTCCTTCCCTTTTCTTTTCTCCTTCCCTTTCCTTTCCTCTCCATTCCTCTCTTCTTTCTTTTCTTTTCTTTCTTTCTTTCTTTCTTTCTTTCTTTCTTTCTTTTTTTCTTTCTCTCTTTCTTTCTCTCTTTCTTTCTCTCTCTCTTTCTCTCTCTCTTTCTCTCTTTCTTTCTCTCTTTCTTTCTTTCTCTCTCTCTCCCTTTCTTCCTTTCTGTCTCCCTCCCTTTCTTCCTTTCTTTTTCTTTCTTTCTTTTCTTTCTCTTTTTTCTTTCCTTTCTTTCTTTCTGGAATAACTTGAGATGTATCATTTTCCCAGGTACAGAGCCATCGTTAACCCCATGGACATGCAGACGTCAGGGGCATTGCTGTGGACCTGTGTGAAGGCCATGGGTGTCTGGGTGGTCTCCGTGTTGCTGGCAGTTCCCGAAGCGGTGTTTTCAGAAGTGGCGCGCATCAGTAGCTTGGATAATAGCAGCTTCACAGCATGTATCCCATACCCTCAAACAGATGAATTACATCCAAAGATTCATTCAGTGCTCATTTTCTTGGTCTATTTCCTCATACCACTTGCTATTATTAGCATTTATTATTATCATATTGCAAAGACCTTAATTAAAAGCGCACACAATCTTCCTGGAGAATACAACGAACATACCAAAAAACAGGTAAGCTTAGTAGGCGTGGGTTGGTGGTGTGTGGTCAGAATAAGTAACTGCTATTTATTGTTTTATTTTGTGGGCTTTTAATCCTATGACTGATGAGAACAGAGTTGGGCCTTCACAGGCCTTAACTAGAAGGGATATGTGGGGATCTCTAATATATGGTCATATCAGAGCCCTGCAAAGGCCTGCTTAGGTTCAGTTTATCATTTATCTGGATCTGTGATAAGGCCTGACATTCCACCATTAGAAATTAATGTATTGAAAGGCCTGTTTTACATGCAGATTTTTATTTAACAAACAACATAATAAACCAGAAAAATTTCACATATGAGCATACATTAATTTGATTATTGTCTCTTCTCCCATTAACCCACTAAGGATGGCAGGGAGTCTAGAAGAAGGATGCATCAGGAAAGGACTATAGGACACTGCCTGGGATCTTGGGATGGGATTTGGGTGGAAGTCAGAATGAGAGATGAGGGGAATAGCAAGAGCAGCAGAAAAGGAACCCAAAGGTGCAATCCAAAGGTGGGCTGGTGCTGAAGCAGTACGTGACCCAACTCAAATTTGTAACTTTCCCTACAAAGATAATATGCTCATTTAAAAATTACATCATGCACCTTATGTACTTTTTCTTCCTTCAAGAATATGCAGTACTAATTTAAGGTAAAAATCAACTGTGTTAATACACAAAGAGAAATAGTGTTCTTGTGACAAAGAGTTTCTGGTTGTACATTTGTGTACAGCTAGAAAAGAACTTCTAACGGGTTTTGCAGGTACAGAGTAGTTACCGATGCTTGTTTCCAAATTAAAGGCAAAGAAATTGAATCGCAAATCATTTAAAATTTACTAGAACATAGATGGAGCATTAGGCTGGGGCCTTGGGCATGTTAGCAACAGCAGAAACTAGTAAAGGTTTCTTGCATGGAAGGTAACCTTTATGAATTGGTGGCCATCAACATCAAAGATCCACATCGGCTTTAAAGACTTAAAAAATCACCCAATTATTGAAGGCATTGTTAGATTAATTCATAGACTTTCTCTAAATATTTGGCACCAGTGAGGCAATGTGTTCAGATCATTGGCTCACTGTGCTTTCTATTTTATATAATTAGTTCTTTTATTTGAGCCCTGTGACCCAATTTGAACCCTGTGTATCTCAATTAGGTATTTGAGTATTTGCTTTTGGTTTCTAAAGTTGAGTTTTTCTCATATACAGAGCCCTTGCTTCACTTTTTAAATTTTTATTGGCCTTGGCCTGCCTGCCTTGTTTTTGTGGATTTCCCTATTGGGACCTATAAACTCTGGCAGGGCAACTGGGTCTTGACATCTGCTGAGAAATAATCTCAATGCCAACAGCCTGCCTGTGCACTTGAATCTCCAAGTATAGACTGCTGTGACATTCTTGCACTCATGGTCCACCTGGAAGGCATGACACTGCTTAGAAAGATAAATTTCACATTTGACTTTCTTAGGATTGATTGTTGGGTTGCCTAACTTATGCCACTGGGATCCATGTGGAATATCACATTCTGCTTCCTGGCCTGGGCTCCTCTTCAGTTTTACCTTTCTTCGCTTCCTCCATTACCACTCTATTGCTACCTACCATCAGATATGTTCCAATCCCAAACCTTTCCAGTCTTCTTTGGAATATTCTAGTTGACGACCAGTAGTATTCACTCAGAAAATATTATGATACCTACCACCAATGTCTTTCAATAAATTGGTATTCCATGTCCATGTTGCCTTAATTAAATATTTAAACAAATTAGACAAATGTAAGGTACCCCTTGAACTACTGATGTTAGGAAATTGTTTTTAGATTAAAAAGTATTGATGTCCAATATTTGAATTTTGCCTATTTATTACACTCTTGAATACCCTCTTAGAAACAGTAAACATAATATGTAAATTTTATGGAGAAGGAAAATTTATTTTTATTTGTGAATGTGACAATATAATAATGTTTACAGGATTCACGGTTATATCAGATGCGTTTGATTTGTGTAAGTCAGGAGTTTAAATTTCAAGTTGTTATTTTGTTTTCCTGTGGAGTGGTAGTTTTAAACATCAAGCCCTGCTTCATCAGATCAGTTTTTCCTATTTAAAACACCCTGATTTTTTAAAAACACCTAAGCTTGAATATATTCTATGGTTTACTAATTTAGCGGATTTAATACAAACAGAAATGACTTATATTTATGTTACACACAATGAGACATTAAGCGAAAATAAAATAAATAAATAATATGAAGACAGCATTTAGTAATTTACCACTTAGTTTTGTATAAGCTGTCAAATATTTATTAATGCAAATAATGTAGAGACCAAAATAAGCTTTATCAAACCGTTAAAATCCATCATCACTTTCGTGAGGAAAATAAATAATTTATGTATTTTGGATGTATTATCATGCTGTAAATTTTGCTCTTTCCTGACTTGATAAAGTTGGTATGTGGCTGGTTCCATTTTCACTTTAACCAATGGGATCAATTTCTTATATTTGCAGATGGAAACACGGAAACGCCTGGCTAAAATTGTGCTTGTCTTTGTGGGCTGTTTCATCTTCTGTTGGTTTCCAAACCACATCCTTTACATGTATCGGTCTTTCAACTATAATGAGATTGATCCATCTCTAGGCCACATGATTGTCACCTTAGTTGCCCGGGTTCTCAGTTTTGGCAATTCTTGTGTCAATCCATTTGCTCTTTACCTACTCAGTGAAAGCTTCAGGAGGCATTTCAACAGCCAACTCTGCTGTGGGAGGAAGTCCTATCAAGAGAGAGGAACCAGCTACCTACTCAGCTCTTCAGCGGTGCGTATGACATCTCTGAAAAGCAATGCTAAGAACATGGTGACCAATTCTGTTTTACTAAATGGGCACAGCATGAAGCAGGAAACGGCACTGTGATTTTGGCCATTCAACTCACTACCTGGAGAGAACTTAGTAACTGTTAAAATTCCTATTCGGCAGATCAGAACTTGCTGTTGCTTAGCTAATTTATTAGGCAATTGCATGACTGACTCAGAAAATGCAAGACATTTTTTCTCTACACTAGACTTTATTTTTTCTCTTTTCATTTCCTAATAATTAGAATATGAGAAAAGACTTTAAATCACTACATATAATACATATATGTATATATATGTATTTGCACACACACGTACACACATGTACATTATATATATTTCACATTTAAGATGATCCCCAAACCAATGCAATATGTATAATTTAACATTGCTTTAGTATTTAGGCTGTTGCTAAAGCCAGTTCTAGCATATTTGTCTTAGGTTTTGTTTTATCTTGAAGCATGAAATAAATTTCTATATTGACTCAATGATTCAGTGAGGGTAATATTCAAACTCCTATTATTTGAAATACAAGTCAGATTGTCCTGGTGAATTTCATTCAATTCACAACTATTGCATGTGTGTGTGTGTGTGTGTATATATATATGTATATGTATATATGTACACACACACACGTCCTTCATTTTAAGAAAATAATAAAAAATTCAAAGGTGGAGCTTAATCACATTGGTATTTATTGTGATTCTGTGATTAATCATAATTTATAGAAATAATTCATATCTGTAACTTCTAAGTATGTGATTAACAGATATAATGAAATTAATATTATGAATTATAAAATAGATATGATATGAATATAATTTACATTATGAATGTAAAATAGGTATCATATGAATATGATTTACATTATGAATGTAAAATAGGTATCATATGTCCCAAATTGCAAAGCTACAACTCACAAGTTTGCATGGCCATCTTAGTATACATTGCTAAATCCTCGAATATTTGGATGATTGTGTATAGATGTGATAAGATTTGTGTAATTCCAGTGAGTTCAACCATTTACTCATCCTCTCTTGCAATACCCAACTGACAAGTATGTGGGATCACACTTAGGCAATTTTTTTCTGCTTTTCCTGCATGATACCACAGTTTTCTCTGAATAAATGTCTTCTTTTTTTAGGAAAATGCAAATGTATTGATTACAGTTTAAAAGCTACCATTTTTAAAAGCATGTATCAATAAATCTAACATTTAAATCAATATATTTCATACTATTTCTTTCTCCAGATTTGAGAAGACTCTATTAGTATACTAAGCTTTTCCTTAAACACCCGTAACTCATGCTGTTTAAGATGTAACATATTCAATTGTATATAACAATTAGAAGACTAAATACAAACTAAAATATTTGATAATAATAATAATAGTGAACACTAATCATGTATTTTCTATGTTATAGGCATAGTCCTAAAGCTTTACATTTACTATCTAATTTAATCATCAATATAATCACTGAGGTGAACAAGAGAAGGATCTAATTTGGCAAGGTATGAAGTTATGCGATTGTGGGTAAGGCCTCTTTATTTGAAAGAGTACACGATTTTGAAAACTTTGCAGAAACAACAGATCATGTGAACACATTGTTAGAACCCTGAACTTAGGCTTTATTAATTTCATTGTAAATTTACCTCTGAAGAAGGTCTGTTATTATCTCTATAGATTAGGAAATTGAGGCTCAGAGATATTAAATAACTTAAAAATATCGAGCTTTTCTTTTTGGAGATCCAGTCAACACTTAATAGCTCTGTTAACAAACTAAGCAGGTAGAGGATTATCTGTGCAAATTATTTTTTTTTTTAATTTTAGATTCAGAGGGTACATGTGTAGTCTTGTTACATCAGTATACTGCATAATGCTGGGTTTGGGCTCATAATGATCTCATCACCCAAGTAGTGAACATAGTACCCAACAGGTAGTTTTTCAACTCTTGTCCACCCCCTTCCCCACTGTTGGAGTCCCCAGTGTCTGTTTTTTCCATGGTTGTGTTCATGTGTACCCAATGTTGAGTTCCCACTTGTAAATGAGAACATGAATTATTTAATTTTCTGTTTCTACATTAATTTGCTTAAGATAATGGCCCCAGCTGCATCTATGTTGCTACAAAAGGATGTTATTTCATTCTTTTTTCATGGCTGTGTAGTATTCCATGGTGTATATGTACCACATTGTCATTAGTCCACCATAGATGGGTACCTGGGTTGATTCTATGTCTTTGTTATTGTGAACATTGTTGTGATAAACATATGATTGCAGGTATCTTTTTGTTAGAACAATTTAGTTTCCTTTAGCTATATCCCTAGTAATGAGATTGCAGTGTCAAGTGGCAATTTTATTTTCAGTTCTTTGGGAAATCTGTAAACTGCTTTCCATAGTGGCTGAACTAATTTGCATTCCCAACAATAGTCTATAAGCGTTCCCTTTCTCTGCAACCTCTCTGACATGTTGTGTTCTGACTTTTTAAATAATAGCCGTTCTGACTGGTGTGAGATGGTATCTCATTACGGTTTTGATTTGCCTCTCTCTGATGATTAGTGATGTTGAACATTTGCTCATGTTTGTTGGTTACCTGTACGTCTTTTTTTGAGAAATGTCTGTTCATGTCTTTGCCCACTTTTTTAATGGGGTTATTTGTTTTCTTCTTATTGATTTGTTTAAGTTCCTTATAGATTCTGCATATTAGTTGTATTAGTCTGTTTTCACACTGTTGATAAAGATATATCTGAGACTGGATGATTTACAAAAGAAAGAGGTTTAATGGACTTACAATTCCAGGTAGCTGGGGAGGTCTCACAATCACATGTAAAGTGAAAGACACATCTCACATGGTGGCAGACAAGAAGAGAACTTGTGCAGGGAAATTCCCCCTTATAAAACCAACAGATCTCATGAGACTTATTCACTATCATGAGAATAGCATGGGAAAGACCTGCCCTCACGATTCAATTTCTTCCCACCAGGTCCCTCCCACAGCACGTGGGAATTCAAGATGAGATTTCAGTGGGGACACAGCCAAACCATATCATTCTGCCCCAGCCCCTCCCAAATCTCATGTCCTCACATTTCAAAACCAATCATGCCTTCCCAACAGTCCCCCAAAGTCTTAACTCATTTCAGCATTAACTCAAAAGTCCACAGTCCAAAGTCTCATCTGAGACAAGGCGAGTGCCTTCTGCTTATGAGCCTGTAAAATTAAAAGTAAGTTAGTTACTTCCTAGATACAATGGGGATCAGGCATTGGGTAAATATAGCTATTCCAGATGGGAGAAATTGACCAAAACAAAGTGGTGGGCTACAGGCCCCATGCAAGTCCAAAATCCAGCAGAGCAGTCAAAACTTAAAGCTCCAAAATGATCTCTTTTGACTCCATGTCTCCCATCCAGGTCATGCCGATACCAGAGGTGTGCTTACACAGCCTTGGGCAGCTCTGCGTCTGTGGCTTTGCGAGTATAGCCCTCTACTGGCTGCTTTCATGGGCTGGTGTTGAGTATCTGTGGCTTTTCCAGGTGCATGTTGCAAGCTATTTGTAGATCTACCATTCTGGAGTCTGGAGGATGGTGGCCCTCTTCTCACAGCTCCACTAGGTGGTGCTCCAGTAGGGATTCTGTGTGGGGCTCTGACCCCACATTTCCTTTCTGCACTGCCCTAGCAGAAGTACTCCATGAGGGTCTCATCCCTGCAGCAAACTTTTGCCTGAGCATCCAGGCATAACCATACATCATCTGAAGTCTAGGTGGAGGTTCCCAAACCTCAATTCTTGACTTCTGTGCACCCACAGGCTCAACACCAAAGCCAAGGCTTTAGGCTCCCACCCTCTGAAGCAATAGCCTGAGCTGTACCTTGGCCCCTTTTAGTCATGGCTGGAGCATCTAGGATGCAGGGCACCAAGTCCCTAGACTGTACACAGCAGAGGGACCCTGGGCCTGGCCCACAAAACCATTTTTTCCACCTAAGCCTCTGGTCTGTCGTGGGAAGGGCTGCCTCAGAAGTCTCTGACATGCCCTGGGGACATTTTGCCCACTGTCTTAGTGACTAACAAGGTAACACCTTGTTACCTATGCAAATTTCTGCTGCCAGCTTGAATTTCTCCTCAGAAAATGGGATTATCTGTTCTATCACATTGTCAGGCTGCAAATTTTCCCAACTTTTATGCTCTGTTACCTTTTTAAAACTGAATGCCTTTAACAGCACCCAAGTCACCTCTTGAATGCTTTTCTGCTTAGAAATTTCTTCCACTAGACACCCTAAATCATCTCTCTCAAGTTCAAAGTTCCACAAATCTCTAGGGCAGGGGCAAAATGCCACCAGTCTCTTTGCTAAAACATAACAAAAGTCATCTTTGCTCCAGTTCCCAACTAGTTCCTCATCTCCATCTGAGACCACCTCAGCCTGGATTTCATTGTCCATATATATCATTATCAGCATTTTTGTCAAAGCCATTCAACAAGTCTCTAGGGAGTTCCAAACTTTCCCACATTTTCCTGTTTTCTTCTGAGCCCTCCAAATTGTTCCAACCTCTGCCTGTTACCCAGTTCCAAAGTTGCTTCCACATTTTCAGGTATCTTTTCAGCACTACCCCACTCTACTGGTACCAATTTACTGTATTAATCCATTTTTACAATGCTGATAAAGACATACTCAAGACTGGGCAATTTACAAAAGAAAGAGGTTTAATGGACTTATAATTCTACCTGGCTGGTGAGCCCTCACAATCATGTGGAAGGTGAAAGGCATGTCTCAAATGGTGGCAGACAAGAGAAGAGAGCATGTGCAGGGAAACTCCCCCTTATGAAACCATCAGATGTCATGAGACTTATTCACTACCATGTGAACAGTATGGGAAAGACCTGCCCCCATGATTCAATTTCCTCTCACCTGGTACCTCCCACAATACATGGGACTTCTAGATGAGATTTGGGTGGGGCACAGCCAAACCATATCATTAGTCATTTGTGTGCAAATTATCACATACCCACACACACACAGCATGATATTTGGTTCATATTAAAATTAGATTTTAAACTTCTGCATTTGTTGAATTTTTCATATATTTAATTTGTATACACTTGTTTTACACTTTTATATTTATAAATATTTATATTTGTTTCTGGGTATTTGAAGATTTCATTGTTCTTATTATCAAATGATAATATTAAGGCTGGACGTGGTGGCTTATGCCTGTAATCCCAGCACTTTGGGAGGCTGAGGCAGGCAGATCGCGAGGTCAGGAGATTGAGACCATCCTGGCCAACATGGTGAAACCTGGTCTCTACAAATTTACAAAAAAAAAAAATTAGCCCAGCATGGTGGTGCACACCTATAGTCCCAGCTACTTAGGAGGCTGATGTAGGGGAATCGCTTGAACCTGGGAGGTGGAGGTTGCAGTGAGCCGAGATCGCACCACTGCACTCCAGCCTGGCGACAGAGCGAGACTCTGTCTCAAAACTAATAATAATAATATTATTATTAAAAGAAATAAATCTCGACATTTATTTATGAAATCACACTACAGAAATGAATCAAACTGATGATGCCTATTAGTCAGAAGTAGAACAAAAATGCCAAATATCAGATCTGTTAAAATAAACATACATAAATTGAAATAGCCTTTTGAAAAATGTAATTAATTTATTGATTTTTGTAACTCAATCTAGTAATATCTTAATCCAAGAAAATATTTCAGAAAAAATGTCTAATGTGGTAATATCTGCCATAACAGAGAAATATCCACAAAATATTATTTTTAATGTATATGCAAGATATATATGCCCTTTTATGTGAATCTCCTCTTTAAACCAGGAGTTGTTAAAAAAATACAAAAAAAAGTAACCTTGGAATACTTTGAATCAGGAACCGATACCTGTCAATCATGGCATTTGTAAAATGGATTAATAACATTGTAGAATTAAATTATGCAACACATGTAAGGTACTTACCCAAAGCCTGAAGTAAGTGTTCAGTGAAGATAGCATTTATCATTATATTTTAAAGTTATTGTTCTCATGTAACAAAGTAATAGTAAACATTGATTAAACATGTCCTATGTGGCAGACCCTGTGCCATATTATTTTATAGGGATGCATCATAATAGCTTATAAGGCAGAAGCTATTCTGGTTCCCATCCTATATTTGAGGCAGATAAGGATGGTAGAACTTGCTATTGAACTTTTATCTGTTTGACTTTAAATTCATATATTTTATCTATAGTCAATACTTCCAGGAGTCTGGAATTCAAGTAATTCATTAAAAGACAGTAGTATGCATGTCAACATTTTCCTCACTGAAATGCACAGGTTACCTGACAGTGGAGGACAAAAAGGAATGGTTCTCTCAGTTTGCCTTTGTCTTTCCTAGGGAAAGATAGCAGCTTAAATTCTAGGTCATGTGAATACCTGTATAAAAATAAATTTCATATATAAAAGGTGGGAGCATAATTTTTGCTCCTAAATTTCTTTCTCCCTTTTGTGCATGCTGTATTAAAAAAGGAGGAAGATAATAAAAATTAATGGAACTTTTTAGATATTGAAACATATTTCATTTGACTATTTGCTTGTTAGAACAAGTTTTAAATGTTTATATCATCCTATACAGCTTTAAAATAATTAATGAGTTTTAAATAAGTATAATATTTCCGTTTATGAATATTTTTTACTGGCTTCATTGCTCACTCAGAAAATATTTACACTAAGTTTCTGAGAAATGAAATATTTCAACAATTAGGCCTCTCTTAAGAAAGAGTAAGCATGTGTATTTCAACTTTGAGTAAAATAATATATATATAAGTATGTTTTTCTTAGACTTTTTCAAAACAAGTGGGAAAGGCGTGAGCAAATAGATCAGCTTCCGTGCAGAAAGTCATTTTTGTAAAGCTATAACAGAATAAAAAGAAGAGAGCAAAAGATCGTCTTGTTATAACTGCATCTTTAAATGATCATTAGAGAAAACATTACTTATACATTGCATTTTATAACATTTCATTTTCTAAATTATTTTGCCAAGTTATTCCAAGTGCTCCATTTTTTCCCATATGTTGTATCTTACTGCAATTTCAAACAGGACATATTCTTACATACAGAGCCAAGTTTTAATCTGTGGTGGGCAATTTGTGTTGGAAGTGGTATACAGCAAAACTTAACCAAGATTTCATTTCTGGGAACTAACTCTCCTTTTGGGCAAGAAAGAGATAATAATTACTCATTATTCTTCATGGTGGATGAATAATGTAAATTTAACCCACTTAGGAACCTAAAATGTATTTTACAAAATATTTAATGATACTTAACAGAACTATTTGAAAGGGGAAATTCGTAACCATTTGAGGTATCTTGGTGTTGTAGATAATCAAATCTGAAAAAACAAGTATGAGAATCTTCAAATTGTTTTTTTTCATATGCTGATAAAATTTAATTGAGAAACATGGGTATCTTAAAACTTTTAGTTTTCTGCTGGGTGTTAGAAATCTATCTATTTGCATCTCGTGTGTGGTATTCTCCTGGATTCTTCAAGCTAAAAAGTGTAAGAAAGTTCTCAGCAGTATAATCCATCTTATACCATTCGGAATATGTTTATTTATGTGCATGAATTAAAAGGAAGACTATATAATCATGGTCCTATGAGAGTAAAGAAGCAGGAGAAAAAAACCCACAAGTCATTTTAATATGACCTTGTTGCCTCCGTTAGACTTTCTTATCCTCGTAAGTTCATGTTTTTCGATGGGTAAAGATTCTCCTTTGCAAAGCAGAAAGAGCCTGGTCAAACAGCCATATGGCATTAGGTATATAAATAACCAAATGCAATGGCAAATTGAATTTAGTGTGCATGTCTAACTTATTTTAAAGGCAGATTTATCCAAATAGCAAATTACTAATAGCAGTGTTATTATTTCTGCTAATGTGTTTAATCAAATACATCTCTTGGAATTAAGAAAGGCCATATAAAAGTGCACACTGGAATGTAGGTGTGCTTGATCTGCCTGCCTTAGTTTTGTATTTCAGCCTAAGCTATAATAAGCTGTCTAGAGTATTTAAAAATTAGAACTTGTTTTTCTTCTTTGGCAGTTTGCCTAGAAGCATATTAATAAAATGTAGTACTGTTTGAATAGAATGGTTTGACATAACTCATTGCACAGGACAAGAGAATACATTTTATCCCAAGAGAATTTATTATTAGAGAATGAATTCAAGAAATAGAAAACAGAGATAAATGTTTGAACACTTTAAATGATTTTTATTCACTTTACATTGAACTCAGTTTTAGTATACTACATTGGCTTCTTTTTAATTAATAAAATATTACTGAATAAAATCAGCGTGGAAAGTGACACACTACAGGCCAAAAATCACAAAATTCTGGAGGCAAGTTCTACAGTACTCTTAAAGCACCATTTTGGTGTCAAGTAGAAAAGCTTCTATTTAAATTATCTCATAATTATATCCTTTCCATTTACTAACAAAGTAATTATATAATTTTTTTTAGTCTAAGCTAGAATCCCACTAAATATTTTTGAGGAATATTTTATTTCACCTGTGCAATGATTCAAAATACCAAATCAGCAATAAAGTCACAGATGACCCAATTTTACTACCCTCAAGCCCACGTTTTTCTTTTTTAGCTTCAAATAAAGAACAATTTTCGCCATATATGACAGACCCACAGCTAGTATTACACTGAATGAAGAAAAATGAAAACCTTTCTCTTAGATTTGGAACACTACAAGGATGCCCATTTTCACCACTGTTGTTCAGTATAGTACTGTAAGCCCTAGCTAGAGAAATCAGAAAAGAGAAAGAAAGAGAGAAAGAAAGAAAAGAAAGAAAGAAAGGAAGGAAGGAAGAAAGGAAGGAAGGAAAGAAGGAAGGAAGGAAAGAAAGAAAGAAAGAAAGAAACCCCCAAATTGGAAGGGAAGAAGTCGAATTATCCTTGTTTACAGATGATGATCTTATATTTGGATAAACCTAAAGACACCACCAAAAAACTATGAGAACTGATGAACAAATTTCAGTTAATTTGCAGGATACAAAATCAACACACAAAAATCAGTAGCATTTCTGTATACCAGTAATGAACTAGCAGAGAAAGAAATCAGGAAAGTAATCCCATTTACAATAGCTACAGTTATAATAGAATACCTAGAAATTAACAAAATAAATGACCTCTACAATGAAAACTATAAAACATTGATGAAATTGAAGAGAACACACACACAAAATGGAAAGATATTCCACATTCATAGATTGAAAGAATCAATATTGTCAAAATGTTCAACCTAACCAAAGCAATCTATACATTCAATGCAATCCCTATCAAAATACCAATGACATTATTCACAGAAACAGAAAAAAATCCTAAAATTTATATGGAATCACAATAGCCAAAGCTGTCCTGTGTAGAAAAAACAAAACTGGAAGAATCACATCACCTGGCTTCAAATTGTACTACAGAGCTATAGAAACCGAAACAGCATGGTACTTCCATAAAAACAGACACTTAGGCTAATGGAACAGAATACAGAACCCAGAATTCATATATCTATAGTGAGTTCATTTTTGACAAAGGTGCCAAGAACATACATTGGGGAAAAGATAGTCTCTTCAATAAATGGTGATGGGAAAACTGAATATCCATATGCAGAAGAATGAAACTAGACTCTCACCACATATAAAAATCAAATATCTCTTACTATATATAAAAATCAAATAAAAATGGATTACAGACTTAAATGTAAGACCTCAAACTATGGAACTACTATAAGAAAACATTGGGGAAACTCTAGGACATTGGAGTGGGCAAAGATTTCTTGAGTAATACCCCACAAGCACAAGCAACCAAAGCAAAAATGGAAAAAGTATCACATCAAGTTAAAAAGCTTCTGCACAGCAAAGGATGCAATCCACAAAGTGAAGAGGCAACCCACAGAATAGGAGAAAATATCTGCAAACTACTCGTCTGACAAGGTATTAATAACCAGAATATATAAGGAGTTCAAACAACTCCAGAGGAAAAAAATTTAGAAATCTGATTAAAAATGAGCAAAATATATGAATACACATTTCTCAAATGAAGACATACAAATGGCAAACAGGCATATGAAAAGGTGCTCAACATCAATGATCATCAGAGAAATGTAAATCAAAATTGTAACAAGGTATCATCTCACTCCAGTTAAAATGGCTTATATCCAAAAGACAGGCAAATGCTGGCAAGAATGTGGAGAAAAGGGAACCCTGGTACACTATTGGTGGGAATGTAAATTAGCACAACTAGTATGGAAAACAATTTGGAGGGTCCTCAAAAAACTAAAACTGGAGCTACTATATGATCCAGCAATCCCACTTCTTGGTATATACCCTAAAGAAAGGCAATCAGTGTGTTGAAGAGATATCTGCTGTGTCATGTTTATTGCAGCACTGTTCACAATAGCTAAGATTTGGAAGCAACCTAAGTGTCCATCGACAGATGAAATGGATAAACAAAATGTGGTACATGTACACAATGGAGTACTATTCAGCCTTACAAAAGAATGAGATTCTGTCATTTCTAACAACATGGGTGGAACTGGAGGTCATTATGTTACATGAAATAAGCCAGGCACAGAAAGACAAACTTCACATGTTCTTAATTATCTGTGGGAGCTAAAAGTTAAAATATTTGAACTCACGGAGTTAGAGAGTAGAATGTTGGTTACCAGAGACTGGGAAGGGTAGCAGAAGGGGAGGGGGAAGTGAGGATGATTAATAGGTACAAAATAAAATTAGAATGAAAGGGATCTGTTATTTGATAGCATTACAAGGTGACTACAGTAAATGATAACTTGTTGTACATTTAAAAATGGCTAAAAGAGTATAATCGGATTGTTTGCAAAACAAAGAAAGGATAAATGCTTGAGGTGATAGACACCCCATATAACCTGATGTGATTATTAAGCATTGTATGATTATATCATACTATCTCATGTATCCCATAAATGTATACTCCTAATATGTACCCACAAAAACTAAAAATAAAAATAGAATAATTTTCTTTTATTAGAAAACAAGTTTTCAAATTTACAAAGTCAGGTGTATTTCGATTCAGTGACATACCATCCTATCGTAGAATTATTTAGAGCATTAATATTATCGTCTCAACTGTATTCTGCCAATTAGATTTCTAAAGTACGCATGAGAACAGTTTGCCAGACTTGAGCCTTTGGTTCTAAAATGGTAGCTCTTCCTTTATTGTATGTTTTTCAAGTTGATGGCGGTAGATGAATGCCAACTGAAGTATGTATGAGGGAAAACAATACCATAAATAATAACCAAACCCGTGTTGTGATTGTTACAATTTTTAAAACTAACATGATTTTAATTTTTTCTGTTTTTAATTAATATTCATTCCATTATTTTAAACCTTAAATAATTAGATTTTATAAGTATGGGACTTGATGATAAATTTCTTTAAATCTTTGACAATATTTGGCAACACATGGATTGTAGGATTGTGTGAAACTGTGGAATTAATAATTGTATTTGATGTATTGGCATTGCTGTCTCCTCTTATTTTAAAGGAATAATATGTTTAATTCAAATAAAATTAGAAGCAATTCCAACAGGATTTTTTCCCCCTTTCTATCTCAGAATCACATTTTCCTTTCCATCCCAAAATTTATAAAATGAATATTCTTGAATTTATTTTGGCGTTGTGCCTTTTAATGAGTGAATCCTCACTGATAAAATAGAAGTTATTGATTGCACTTATTCTATTTATTTAAATCACATGTATTTTGTATTTCTTAATTTAATAAATAAAAAATCTTAGTGCAGCATGAATAATTTTTTTCTTGTAATAAACATTAGTTTATAAGTATTAGTTTATAAAACTTCATTACGGGCATAAAATTTGAGAAGCACCTACAAAAAAATTGTATTTTTTTAAAACAAGAATGCAGGTGCCATTTATTTGGTCCGTAAGTATAGTCGTTATTTGAGTTTTACAAAACATCGAATATAAATAACCCGAAACTGTAAAAATACACAAAAATTGGCTTATTACACAGACATACCAGGCAGTACAAACTGAAAACTTGAGTAAATTAACATTGTTTTACATTAATATACATAGTGCCATTTAACATTTAAAAACAAGTTTTAATGCGTAGCACTCGATACTTCTTTGAATCTGTTTCAATCAGCTAAGAGTATGAAAATGGTTAAATCTAGGCTCAAAATAATTATTCTTCTAGCCAAAAATAAAGGCATAATATTTATAACCAGGTGTCAACTTTACTAAACCACAATATTTTGAAACTATTAATGATACCTAAGGGTATTTACATTAAAAAGGCAACATGCATTGTGTTGTTTTATCTCATGACTGGTTATGCACACACTTCGTTCAAAGGGTTTTTAAAACTATATTCCCACTTTCAATACAGCATACTGCAATGTGTCTAACAGTTCTAGCAAAATGAATGCTTTGAAAGGGAGCAGAATCATTTTCAAGTCACTGGTGTCAATTTTTTCCCTTTGGAACAAAGGACCTAACAATCTGGTTCTGCCCAGATAACCTAAATAGGAAGAGGGTTCTGTTTAGAGGCATTTCTGTTCCATCTAATGCTATGACATCATCAAGCTCTTCCTTCTGTTCTATACGTGACCTCTTTGCACTGAGATTCTCTTTCTCATCTAATTTCTTCTTGCGGCTTCTCTCTTCTTCACTGACGTCGGCATTATTTGAAGAATCTTCTTCATCCTAATCAACTATGAGAACATCATCTTGCTCTTGAGCTGTGGAGGTGGAGGGCTGAGCTCCATCATCACTGCCTTTGGTTATGCTTTTGGCAGCATCTTCAGCTTGTTTGGGCCCCACTTTTTCTGGGGCATCACCAACAACTTCAAATTCAACATCCTTTCCTAGGTCTTCACTATGAAGGATGTTGATAATTGTATTTGAATGTAAATTTTTATTTGTTTACAAACAGGAGAAAAGTCACATTTAGGAAACTTGAAATCTGTAAAGATTAGAGAGAAATGAAATAAATTGAAGATGCTCTTTTCAGACACAAATGTTTTGACTGAAAAAATCCTGGGTTTGATTTCAACTGCTTATTTTATGAAAACAGAAAATCTTGTCCTTTCAGCCTACTTTTTTGAGAGAGTTTTAATTCAATGTGTGAAGTCTACTCTGCTTTAACAGTTTAATTGATGTATCATGTTTTGTCGATTATAGGAATTACTTGCATGATTTTATGTTGATGTAACTGTCCTCTGAAATGATTAAACTATTGTTAGATAAGGTGTTTCTTGGAGTGTAATTTTTAAAAACTGTATTATAGGATTTAATATATATTAGTATAATCACTCTCAAGCTATTCTAATAGAAAGGTTGCAAAAGTGGTGACAAATGTGTCTTAACTCAAGTTTCATGATGTAATTATTGCTTGGCAAAGTAAAAGATGGGTCTGGAATCTTGAAGCAAAAATTGCTGCACTTGATTGATCTTTAAAGACAATATTTCATTCCTTTACTAATGAATCATTTGAAGTCTCAAAGCTATGCTGAAATACGTTCTAGTGTCCTGAGCTGAACAGTCCAAGTCTTTTGGAGTAAGAAAAGGAGGATTTCCACTAAAGGGTAAGAAAATAGAAGAGAAAAAAGGGTTGCAGTTGTTGAGCTATTGTAACACTCATTTTCAAATTATAGCCCAGAGGCTGATTTGCCCAAGAGGCAATGGGCAAGGGTGTTGGCTGGAGCCTTGAAGAGGGCACAGCTATGGTTTAGACCCGCAAATTCCTCTGTCTACTGGGACATCTGCTCTGAATATTTCAGTCATCTCAAAGTTAATGTGTCTGCAGCTAACTCATTGTTCTCAAACTTGATCCTTTCTTCTGTATTTTAGTAAATGTCATGACTTCTACCCTTTACTGAAGGAACACAAACTCAGTTCAAAAGTGTCATTTTTAGTTCCTCATTTTCTGCCTCTCCACATCTAATTTATCAGCAAGTCCTGTTGATTGACTCTACTTCCAAAGTATGTATATCCTGAGATTTTCACTATCTCCTCATTGCCATGGTTGTCACACACAACCGACCTTTTTTTTTTTTTTGGCCTAGATCAATGCAACAACATTTTAACTAATCTCCCTGCTTTCACCCAGTCCCAAATTAAATCCACATTCCACACTGCAAACAGAAATCATGATAAGCCTAAATTAGAGCATGTCACATCTTTGCTTCTCAATACACTTAGAATAAAGTGAAAACTGTTTGCTTAGTCTACACATTTTGATCCCTGACTCTCTTTTCAAATTCATTTCCTACTTAGCTCACTGGACTGCAGTCTCACCAGCACTCTTTTATATTCCTTAAGCACATAAAAAGGTTCCCACTTCAATGCCTTTACACTTGTGTCTTGTGCCTGTAGCTCTGTTTTCTCAGATATTCACATGGCTAACTTTTGCAAAAAAGGCTATCCATGATCAATTTATAGTAGCACTCTCAGGTCAATTGTAAAATATATATGTGTATTTCATTGAGACAAGGTCTAATTCTGTTACCCAGGCTGGAGTGCAGTGGCATGATCTTGACTCAGTGCAGCCTTGACCACCCCAGGCTCAGGTGATCCTCGCACCTCAGCTTCCTGAGTACCTGGGACTACAGGTGCATGCCATCACTCTTGGCTAATTTTTGTAATTTTTGTGGAGACAGGGTTTTGCCATATTGCCCAGGCTGGATTCAAACTACTGCGCTCAAGTTATCTATCCACTTTGGCTTCCCAAAAATGCTAGGATTACAGGTGTGAGCCACTGTGCCCAACCAGATTATTTCATCATAGTATTTTGCCCTGATTTATGTACTTATAGCACTTATCTAGTCTCTTTACTTACTTGTATGGTCTTTCTCCTTCATCTTAAATATAAATCCTATAAGAGCAGGGACTTGTCTGTGTATACTATATCCCCAAGGCTTAAGTAGTTCCTGGAATGTAGTTTAATGTAGTTGGTGCTCACCAAGTAATTGTAAATAATATAAATAGTGTTGAATGGTACTGGGTTGGGAGATAAAGAGAGAACCTGAAAATAAAAGATGGAAACATTTTGTGGAATGTCTCAAGGGATTATTCTATGACCTTCTTTCTTACCTGATGTAAAACAGAAGCACTTCTTTTGAATAGAAATTAGATTTAATTGATCCAATTCTATGAAGTACTGAGTTTATCATTGTTTTATACTCTGCCTATATCCTCTTCAATGTTATACAGATATAAACATGGATTCCTCCGGGTCAGGAATCCACAGAATTTGACAGATTTGTTTTTTTGGCCTCTCAGAGCTTAAAGTTTCTTAGAATATATCATTTGGATGATATCTTTTAGGAGAAACAATAAGAGCATAAAGTCCAACTGGAATCTTTGTCCTGAAAGCCACATGAGAAGCTTGTGCCTTTAGATTTGCCTTATTCTTAAATACTTTGTGGTTTATAGTGAGAAGAAAGCTCACAGTTGCTCATCAGGAAGCAATTTTTTATGCCCCTGAAAATCCTTTTTGTAGGTTAAAGCAGTCACTTTATGATGTGGGAACCATGCTTCTACTGTAGCTGGAAGGCAATCCACTGATTCCCATTATACCTGCATGAAGGTTTCCTTCCTTTTCTGTGGATTTATAACTAAAAAATGACTGTATTCTCTTCTGATAGTTTTGCAAAGTGAAAAAAAAAGGAAAAAAGAGGTAGTATGCAATATAATCTTAGATAGTGTTAAGGTACTCACAAAATTGATAAATCTGCTAAGTAATATATAAAATTTATTAAAAAACCTGTCATATATTTTCCAATTCAAATGTTTTATGGTTGAATATTGCTGACTGATTAGAATACATAGGCCAGAGACTTAGATCAGCTGTAGCGTTTGCTGTTGTGATTACTTAGCTATCTGATCTAGTTCTTGTATCAAAAATTAGGAAATTCTGAATGCTATAAGTTTCATACTTTGCACTATTTACCACTTTTTGTCACTGAAATGTGGTTCTCTTAGTCACTAGGATGCATATTACCTAAAAATGCTGGGGGATAATAAAGCGACAGCAGTGAGAACAGCTAAAATTATAATTCTTGCTTTTTAACAGATGGATACCAGATGTGTTCTTGATCTGGAGAGACTGTTTCATTAACTCACAGAAAATGAAGGTGAAGATAAACATGGCTGGTCTGTTATTCTTTTTTACTTTCTTATGTTAAGTAATAAAAAAGCAAAAATAAAGTTTCCCAGATGTAGACATTGGCAAAATACCAGTAAGGGGAGAAATAATCAACCTTGGGATAAATGTGAAATAGAACACATCAGGATAACTAGGGACTGTCCTTTGCAAGTTTAACTTAGGTTCTCCTCTTCAGATCCCTAAATCTTGCATGGTAAAATGGCATTTAAATTGTAGCTTTGATGACCAATTTTGAGCCCAGTGGTTCCTTGCAGATTCATTGCATTAGATTTTCAACAACTGTAGTTTACTAGAATCATAATCTGTGTGAGGCTTTATCTAGCGTTAGGTGACACCTAAACCACTAGTAGGAGAACTGTGGTATCTCACCCTTAACGTCTCCATGAGAAACAACCATACAGCTTTCTTAGCAATATGCTGTAGTGTACAGCTTCAGTGTCCAGAACATTTTTCTTGATAGCTCATCCTTCCTTTTCTTTTGTTGTGATCCATGTTAGAGATTAAGAACACTGTATTTTGGAACTCCAAGGTTAAATTTCTTAAGACAACATTTTTTACATTATAATAGGAGATTCAAGTAATAAGGAAAGCATATACAAACCATACAATTTAAGCCTGTGAAATTCTTGAAAATCAATTATTACTCTGCACAGTGGCCTACTATGACTACTTATATTTGATCATGTTGATTTTAATCTCAAAATCTCCAGATGATAAGAGGTCTGACCAGATGCAAAATCACTAGTTTCCTGGATTTCAAAATCTCTCTCTGCCTCAGATTTTAAAAAGTCTTATAATGAGTTTCTTTGCCTGAACTTGTGCATAGAGTCTGTCTTCAACTATGTTGATTTGATTACTTTTCTAGGTTTTTTTTGGTGAAGTATTACAGCAACAGCTCTTAGATTTACACTTTCTATAAGAAACAGCATAAAAAATCTCATTTTAACAAATATTATGGAATGAAAAGTCTACAATAGGTGCTCTATTAAGTTTGGGTATACGGTGTAAAAAAATAGA
This sequence comes from Pan paniscus, assembly GCF_029289425.2. Classification (NCBI taxonomy): domain Eukaryota; kingdom Metazoa; phylum Chordata; class Mammalia; order Primates; family Hominidae; genus Pan; species Pan paniscus. The sequence goes on along the minus strand of NC_073254.2, from coordinate 162,032,809 downwards.
CTTGGTATAAGAATCTTTAGTTGTCAGTAACACACCCTGGCAAGCTGAAGCAGAAGGAAAATCTTGGGGAACAACATTAAGAATTTCTATATTAAATGGAAACTGGAGCACTAGGCAAGAAATATAGACAGAAGCAAATGTTAAATAGCTAAAGAGTCCAGTCTTCACAGACCTTATAAACAAGTGTGGGAGAGATACTATTATCAAAACAGTTCCCAAAATATCATTTATAATTATAACGTGAGACTGGTGCTTTTTAAAAAAAAATAGAGTGCTGAGAAAGAGTGACAATGTGGGTGTGGGGATGGGAAAAATGCCTTTGTTTAAATTGAGAGGAAGCATGAGAAGAAGGCTTACATTATGGCTGCTTTGAAAATTCTTTTATTATCAATATTGCTTTATGCATCACTTGCACCTTAAGGAGATCTGACTGATTCCTAGGGAGTTAGAGATGGGGATGAGGGAACTGTAGTAGCTAGGAAAATGTTCCAGGCAGAAGAAGTAGTTCATGTAAAGTCTTGATGGCAAAAAACACTAGGATATATTTGATGGGCCAAAAGGAGGCCAGTGTGGCTGAGACAGTGGAAGAGGTGAAGGGTAAAATGAAATGAGGTTTGGGAGGTAAGAGTGGTCTGGTCATGATAGACTTTGGAATCTATTTGAGGTGAAGTTGGAAGTTTTGAAGAATTTTTACCAAGCCAATGGATTTTTATTATTTATACTTATTAAAGATTATTTTGACTGCAGTGTGGAGAATAGAGTAGAAAGAAATAGAGAAGTAAGGAACCTACTGCTATTTCACATGAAAATGATGTATCATTAATGTCTTTTATCTGCGTGGGGGCTATGCAGGGAGAAGTGGCCAAATATAAGACATAAACGGGAGTATACATGCCAGGACTTGTTGATGGATTACATACTAGTGTTAATAGTTAACCTTCAGTTCTTGAGTGGGGAACTTTTACTTATGTATGCAGTATTTATACATTATTCTAGATGTATTTGACTAAAAATGACAGAAATTTAATTAAAATGCAATTTTATAAAGAATTTACTCATAAATCATATTGTCTCATATGATTGGGAAATCTAAGGGTGGGTTAGGACTTTAGGAAAAGCTGTATCCAAGCCTATAGATGACTTCTGAACTTAGTATTAATTTCTTATCTCTGTTTCCTTTAAGAAAAATGTACTTCTATCCTTTTTTCAAGTGTCAGTTCACACAATCTCAGGCAGCCCTAGGTTAAAAACACCAGAGGAATGAGAGATATTTTCTCACCCAGACATAGTCTCTGAGAAGGGCTCTGATAAGTCCTTCTTGGGTGTCAATTATGCAATAGCGATTAAACATTATGTCTAAGGCTTGGTGCGTATACCTACCTCTAAGGGAGCAGCCGCTGTTGTCCTAACAGAGGTGTGGGGGAAAACTTATTGTGTATATTCAAACTAACTACCTAAGCCATGGAAATCCACTGCAACTATATAGAATAACCTGTGAGAAAGGCAAAAATATTGCCTGACATCCAGGAGGTGCCCTTAGCTAGACCTCAGTGTTCCTCTGTTGAACATAAACAATTTGGCAGAACATTAACATCAGACAAGGCAGTGCTGTGGCTGTGATGAATAGAGAGAAAACAATACCACGGTGTAGTCATATCTGAACACAAAGCATGCGCGTTGTCTAAGCCACAGATATTACTCCAAAGCCCTCTATCCGGGCTAAAATGAGTAGCTGCTTCTTCTTTACCAATTACAGTGTTTGTCTGGTTCTAGTTTATTTTTTTAATTAATTTTTTTGATTTTTAATTTTTGTGGGTACATAGTAGGTATATATATTTATGGGATACATGAGATGTTTTGATACAGGCATTCAGTGTGAAATGAGCACATCATGACAAAAAACCTAAATACACTCTTTTAAAAAAATGTACAATTAAGTTATTATTGACTATAGTTACCATGTTGCACTATCAAATAGCAGGTCTTATTCATTCTAACTCTTTTTTGTATACATTAACCACTCCTCCCCCCCCATCACACCCTGCTACCCTTCCCAGCCTCTGGTAACCATCCTTCTACTCTCTATGTCCATGAGTTCAATTGTTCTGATTTTTAGATCCCAGAAATAAGTGAGAACATGCAATGTTTGTCTTTCAGTCCCTGGCTTATTTCATGTAACATAATGATGTCTAGTTCCAAACAAGTTGTTGCAAATGACAGGATCTCATTCTTTTCTTATGGCTGAATAGTACTTCATTGTGTATATGTACTATATTTTCTTTATCCATTCATCTGTTGATGGATATTTAGGTTGCTTCCAAATCTTAGCTATTGTAAAGAGTGCTGCAACAAACACAGGAGTGCATATATCTCTTCAATATACTGATGTGTTTATTTTTGGGTATATACCCAGCAGTAGGTTTGCTGGATCATATGGTAGCTCTATTTTTAGTTTTTTGAGGAACCTCCAAACTGTTCTCCATAGTGGTTGTGCTAATTTACATTTCATCAACAGTGTGTGAGGGGTCCTTTCTCTTCACATCCTTGCCAGCATCTGTTCATTTGGTATTGCCTGTCTTTTGGATATAAGCCATTTTAACTGTCATGAAATGATATCTCACTGTAGTTTTGATTTACATTTCTCTGATAATCAATTATGTTGAGTACCTTTTCATATACCTATTTGCCATCTGTATGTCTTCTTTTGAGAAATGTCTATCTAAATCATTTGTGCATTTTTTGATCAGATTATTTGATTTTTTTTCCTTTGGAGTTGTTTGAGTTCCTTATATATTTTGGTCATTAGTCTCTTGCCAGATGCGTAGTTTGAAGTAAGCAAATATTTTCTCCCATTCTGTGGGTTGTCTCTTCACTTTGCTGATTGTTTCCTTTGCAGTGCTGAAGTTTTTTTAACTTGATGTGATCCCATTTGTCCGTTTTTGCTTTGGTTGCCTGTGCTTATGAGATATTACTCAAAAATGTTTTGCCCAGAACAATGTCCTAGAGATTTTCCCTAATGTTTTTGGATAGTAGTTTTATATTCTGAGGCTTAGATTTAAGTCTTTAATCCATTTTTATTTGACTTTTGTATATAGTGACAGATAGGGGTCTAGTTTCATTCATCTGCATTTGAATATCCAGTTTTCCCAGCATCATTTATTGAAGAGATGGTCTTTATCCCAATGTATGTTCTTGGCACTTTTGTTGAAAATGAGTTCACAGGTGTGTGAATTCATAGGTGTGCAGAAAATGAGTTCATAGGTGTGCAGATTTGTTTGTGGGTACTCTATTCTGTTCTCTTGGTCTATGTGTCTGTTTTTATGCCAATATCATACTGTTTTGGTTACTATAGCTCTATAGTATAATTTGAAGTCAGGTAATGTGATTCCTCAGTTTTGTGCTTTTTGCTCAAGATAGCTTTGGCTATTCTGGGTCTTTTGTGGGTAAATGTAAATTTTAGAATTGTTTTCTATTTCTGTGAATAATGTCATTGGTATTTAGATAGGGTTTGCTTTGAATCTGTAGATTGCTTTGGGGAGTGTGGACATTTTAACAGTATTGATTTTTCCAAACCATAAACATGGAATATTTTTCCATTTTTTGTTGTCCATTTCAATTTCTTTCATCAATGTTTTCAAATTTCCATTATAGAGGTTTTTCTCTTTTTTGGTTAAGTTAATTCCTAAGTATTCAGTTTCATGTATGACTACTGTAAATGAGATTGCTTTGATTTCTTCTTCAGATTGCTTACTGTTGGCATATAAAAATGGTACTGATTTCTGTATGTTGATTTTGTATCCTGCAAATTTCCTAAATTTGTTTATCAGTTCTAATAGTCTTTAGATAGTCTTTAGGTTTTTCCAAATATAAGATCTTATCATAAGTAAACAAAGATAATTTTACTTCTTTCCTTCCCTTTGAAGTCCCTTTATTTCTTTCTCTTGTCTGGCTGCTCTAGCTAGGACTTCCAGTACTATGTTGAATAATAGTGGTGAAAGTGGGCATCCCTGTCATGTTCCAGATTTTAGAGGGAAGGCTTTCACTTTTTCCCCATTCAATGTGACACTAGCTCTGGGTCTGTCATACATGGTTTTAATTATGTTCCTTCTATTCCCAGTTTTTTGAGGATTTTTATCATGAAGGGATGTTGAATTTCATTAACTGCTTTTTCAGCATCAATTGAAAGATCATATGGTTTTTACCCTTCATTTGGTTGATATGATGTATTACATTGATTGATTTGCATATATTGAACCATCCTTGCATCCCAGGAATAAATCCCACTTGGTCATGAATGATCTTTCCATTGTATTGTTGAATTTGATTTGCTGGTATTTTCTGAGGATTTCTGCATCAATATTCATCAGAGATATTGGCTTGTAGTTTTCTTATTTGATGTGCCTTTTTCTGGCTTTGATATCAGAGTAATACTGGCCTCGTGGAACGAGTTTGGAAGTATTCCCTCCAGAATGTGTTGAGTAGTATTGGTATTAATTCTTCTTTAAATGTTTGGTAAAATTCAGCAGTAAAGCCATCATGATGGCTTTTCTTTACCGGGAGGCTTTGATCTTGTTACTTGTTATTGGTGTGTTCAGGTTTTGGATTTCTTCCTGGTTCAATCTTGGTAGATTGTATGTATCTAGACATTTCTCAATTGTTTCCATTATCAGTTGTTTCAAGAAAATTTTTAATTTCCTTTTTAATTTCTTCATTGACTGACTAGTCATCAGAAGCATATTGTTTAATTTTCTTGTATTTGTATAGTTTCCAAAATTCCTCTTGTTATTAATTTCTGGTTTTATTCCATTGTGGTCAGAGAAGATATCTGATATTATTTCAATTTTTTGAATGTTTTAAGACTTGTTTTGTGACATAACATATGGTCTATCCTTGAGAATGATCCATGTGCTGAGGAAAAGACTATGTATTCTGCAGCTCTTGGATAAATATTCTGTAAATATCCATTAGATTTATTTGGTCTATAGTGCAGATTAAGTCTGATGTTTTTTCTTTTTGATTTTCTTTCTGGATGTTCTGTCCAATGCTTAAAGTCTGTTGAAGTCTGTAGCTATTATTATATCAGGGCCTATCACTCTCTTTAGCTCTAATAATATTTCCTTTACTGATGCTCCAGTGTTGGGTGCATATGTATTGAAAATTGCTATATCCTCTTGTTGAATTGACCTCTTTATCATTATATAGTGACCATCGTTGCCTCTTTTTATAGTTTTTGTATTGAGATCTATTTTGTCTGATATAAGTATAGTGACTCCTACTCTTTTATGGTTTCCATTGGCAAGAAATATCTTTTTCTATCCCTTTATTTTCTTTATATGTGAAGTGTGTTTCTTGTAGGCAACAGATCAATGGGTCTTGTTTTTTTCATCTATTCAGCCACTCTATCTCTTTTGATTGGAGAGTTTATTCCATTTACATTTAATGTTACTATTGATAAGTAAGGACTTACTCCTGCCATTTTATTGTTTGTTTTCTGGTTGTTCTGTGGCCTTCTGTTCTCTCTTTTATTCCTGTCTGCCTCTAGTAAAGATGATTTTCTCTGATGATATAACTTAGTTTCTTGTTTTTTTTGTTTGTTGTGTATCCATTGTATGTTTATTGGTTTGAGGTTACCATGCGGCTTGCAAATACTATCTTGTGATCCATTATTTTAACCTGATAACAATTTAACACTATTTGCACGAATAAACCAAATGAAAACTAATAAAAACCCATCTCAACTTCATCTCTCTGTTTTTTAACTTTTTTGATGTTTTTGCTTATATATTATTGCACTGACTACATCTTGAAAAGTTGTAGTTGTCATTTCTGATTGGTTCATCATTTAGTCTTTCTACTTAGGAAAAGGGTAGTTTACATACCACAGTTGCAGTGTTATAATATTCTGTTTTTCTGTGTACTTACTATTAGCAGTAAGTTTTGTACTTTTAGGTGATTCTTTATTACTCATTAATGTCATTTTCTTTCTGATTGAAGTATTTCCTTTAGTATTTCCTGTTGGACAGGTCTGGTATTGATGAAATCCCTCAGTTTTTGCTTGTTTGGGAAAGTCTTTATTTCTCTTTCATGTTTGAAGGACATTTTTGCCAGACATACTATTTTAGGGTAAAAGTTATTTTCCTTCAACCTTTAAATATGTCATGCCAATCTCCTGGCCTGTAAGGTTTCTACTAAAAAGTCTACTGTCAGATGTATTAGAGCTTCATTGTATGTTATTTGTTTCTTTTCTCTTGCTGCTTTTATAATCCTTTATTTATCCTTGACCTTTGGGAATTTGATTATTAAATGCCTTGAGGTAATCTGTTTGGGTTAAATCTGCTTGGTGTTCTATAACCTTCTAGTACTTGCAGATTAATATCTTTTTCTAGGTTTGGGAAGTTCTCAGTTATTATCTCTTTGAATAAACACTCTACCCCTATCTCTTTCTCTACCTCCTCTTTAAGGCCAATAACTCTTAGATTTGCCCTGTGGATGCTATTTGGTAGATCCTGTGGGTGTGCTTCATTGTTTTTTTTCTCTTCTGTGTATATTGAAATAGCTTGTCTTCAAGCTCATCAATTCTCTCTTCTTCTTAATCCATTCTGCTATTAAAGGACTCTGATGCATTCTTCAGCGTGCCTATTGCATTTTTCAGCTCCAGAATTTCTGCTCGATTCTTTTTAATTATTTCAAACTGTTTTTCTTAAATGTATTATTCAATAGCATTCTGAATTCCTTCTCTGTGTTATCTTGAATTTCTTTGCATTTCTTCAACATAGCTATTTTGAATTCTCTGTCTGAAAGGGCACATAACTCTGTTTCTCCAAGATTGATCCCTGGTGCCTTATTTAGTTCATTTGTTGAGGTCATGTTTTCCTTGATGGTGTTGATGCTAGTAGATGTTCTTTAGTGTCTGGGCATTGAAGAGTTAGGTATTTATTGTAGTATTCACTATCTGGGCTTATTTGTAGCTGTCCTTTATGGGAAGGTCTTCCAAATATTTGAAAGCACTTGGGTATTATGATCTAAGTTTTTTCTGGTTTAGATGGTACTGCAAACACAGTAATGCTTTGGTTCTTGCAGACTCCTAGAGGTACCACCTTGATGGTCTTGGGCAAGATCCAGAAGAATTCTCTGAATTACCAGGCAGAGACTTTTGTTCTCGTCTCTTATTTTCTCCCAAACATACAAAATATCTGTCTCTGTTCTGAGCCTCTAAAGGTAGACGTTGAGTGACACATATACCCCTGTGACCACCACCACTACAACTGCACTGGGATAGACTGAAGCCAGAACACTGCTGCGTCTCACCCAATGCCTGCTGTAACCACTCCCTGGTTAACGCCCATGTTTACTCAAAGCCCTGGGCTCTACAATCAGCAGGTGGCAAAGCCAACCAGGTGTGTGTCCTTCCCTTCTGGGTGGCATGATTCCCTAGGCCCTGGGTGGGTTCAGAAGTGCCACTCGGGAGTCTGGTACTAGAGTTAAAAACCTTACAAGTGTACCTGGTATTCTATTATCTTGTGGCTGAGATGGTACTGAAACCACAAGATGCAGTCCTTCCCACTCTTCCCTCCCCTTTCAAATGCAGAAGAGACTTACCCAAGGCTGCTACCAGTCCTGGCCTTGAGAGTACTGCCAGACCACCACAAATGTTCTCTTAAGGACCAAGGTCTTTTAAGTCGGCTTGTTGTGAATGCTGCCTGGCCTGGGACTCATCCTTCAAGGCAGCTCCTCTCTCTGGCCCAGGGTAGTCCAGAAATGCCATCCAATGTCATGTTCTGGAATCAGGGACCCCAGGAGCCCACTTGGTGCTCTATACCCCAGTGGCATTGTTGGTAGCTAAGATGCAAGACTAATCTCCTTTACTTTCCCTCTGCTTTTCTCAAGCAGAAGGAGCTTTGCCCTGTAGCTGCCATAGCTGGCAATGTGCTGAGTGTCACCTAAAGCCAGCAAGTCTCAGAGGCTCACCTATGCCCTTGATGCAGTACCTGGGTATCACTGCTGGCATTCGGGGACCAAGGGCTCTTCAGTTAGCCGGTGATGAATGCTGGAAGGACTGGGTCCTTTCCTTTAAGGCAGTGGATTCCTTTCTGGCCCAGGGTGTGTCTAAAATGTCATCTGGGGCCTACGGCCTGCAAAAGGGCCTTGTGACTCTGACTCTTGCCCTATCCTGGTGTGGCTGAGCTGGTATCCAAAACAAAGTCCTCCTCACTCTTTCTTCTCCTCTCCTCAAGCGGAGGGAAGAGGTCTTTTCTGGAGTAATTAACTGTGCAGCCTGGGGCTAGGTGAGGGTTCATGCCAGCACTCCCTTAGCCTTCCCAGCTGGTGTCTCAGTACATTTCTTGCCTTCCCAGTTCACTGTCTCTGGGTTTAGTTCAGAGTTCCAGTCCATATAATCTAGACTACCTTTCAAGTTTACTTAGAGACCAAAAGCCTTTTTGCCCTAAGTGGTGACATTTGTGAGCACTCGAGTTCGGACCACTGGGATCGGCAATTCACCCTGGCTAGGACTGATTTAAATGCTCCCTCCGTGGGCTCGCATCAGCTGAGTTTGGTCTGATTTTCCTTTCTGCTCTGACAGAACAGCACGGAGTTCAGTGATTCATAATTCTGTGTTCTCCCTCCCGCAGCACCCAGAGAGGCTCTCTGCATCATGCCACCACTGACGAGGGTGGGGGAGAGGTGGCGTTGGTGACTCAAGACTGTTTTTTCTATCTCTTCAGTGCATTTTTTCAGTGATATGAAGTTAAAACCAGGTACTGTAAGTGTTCACCTGATTTTTGGTTCTTATAAAGGTGTTTTTTTCTGTGTAGATAATTGTTAACTTGGCGTCCTTGTAGAGGGAAGGGTGGAGCTTTTTATTCCACCATCTTGCTCCACCTCCCACTCTGGGTCCATCCAATCATACAATTACTTTTACTTTCTGACAGCATCTAATCCAGAGCCATCCTCCACTTTAAATCCTCATTTTTCAAGCCTCAGATGAATCATCTCTTCTGCCCAAGGTAAAAGAAACTTTCACATTTATATAACCAAGTTTATTTCCTTTATAAAACTTGTCTCAGTATCTAGGCTTTTTGTTTATTTATCTATTACCTTGTCTATGGTCTATTTTCCTCTGCAATGTGAGTTCCATGTGGGCACAAATCTGTTCTAGTATGTGCATAACTCTATCACCGGTGCCTGATATGTGGACCGAGATTTAGTAGCTGCTCAAGTGTTTATAGAATTTGTGAATGAAAGGGTAAATAAAATAAATTAGGTAGCTGACTTTGATAAATGCATTAGAAATCTCAAGAAATATATAAATAATGAGAGGGCAAGGATTGAGTTTTCCCTGATGCTGAGTGATCAGAAGAGGCATGAAGAGCTGGTTGTATTTAAGTAGGGCCTTGAAGGATAGTTAGAATTTAATAAGTGGAGATATGGGAGATATATAATTGTTAAGCCTTGGGAATGGTGATGAGTCCGTTTTGGCTGGAGCATAGACTTCCCAAATGGAGTTGAGGAAATAAGACTTAGAAGGCAAGTTGGTGGCAGAATGCATGCTTTGAAAGGGACACTAAGACAAGGTTCTGTGCTGCAAGTTAAGTACAATTGTTGACTTAATAAGAGTTGCTTCTTTAGGTGACTACTATGAAAGTAGCATGTACAGTGGTTTGTAGAAGGAAGAAGTTGTGAGGAAAACAAGTTAGAGATTATTGCCTGGAACAATACAGATGATAGCTGGGAGAACCTGAACTAGGGTATTGGAGTGAGAACTCAAAGAAGATGGTGAATGCAAAGGATAATTTAGCAATAAATTGAACACACAGAGTATTCAATATGATATATAGAATTTTACTAGGTGCTTATTTTTTACTTTAATCATTGCTTGTCTATAAAATTTATGGCTGGTACAATTAACTCTTTTATTGAGAAAATCTGTGAGGTGGAAAATTACTTGAGCTGGAAAGAGAGCAAGGACACTCTGACCAATTCTCAAATTTCAGAGAAAGAGAAACTTGAAATCAACAGAGTACAGAGAAATATAGTAACATAACCAATTGCAGAGAAATATCTTTAGACATGGAAGGTAAACAAACCAGATACACTTAACAATGGATCAGAGTTGGGGATTTATACTAGGACAGAATGTCACACTGATCATAGAGCCAAGATCAGTGGCTGATTATAATATTCCAGCTCTCCTCTTGTGGAGACAATAATCCGGGAAGAAGACTTTGAAGATCCATTTTGGTCTTTTTCAGATTTGAGACAAATAGTGGTAATATTGTTGAAATAGAATCAATAATGATGTATTACTACTATCTTTGCATATTTTAATGTTACATAGTTATTTAAGTTAATCAATTATTCAGCAGATTCTAGCTCACTTTTGGGGGCAGGCTACACATAGTCTTTAATTTATAAATTAAGGTTTTCACAAAACCTTTCATTTATTCAAGTAATTATTTGTGTGCCTAATTTTGTAAAGAATAGATATTGCTACAATAAACTATTCTGGTAGAATAAACATCTGCATTATACATTTAAAATTTAATTTAACATTATGTCTGTAATAATAAGATAGTGTTGAAATATATCCAAATTCTAATTATATTAATGTTAACTCTTTTTAATCTTTGATTTGGCTGGATCTTAAAATTTTATTCTGATTATTATTTGCTATTCACATCCAGTATTTAAGTTTCTTTATCATGCATACATTTTAATCAGCTCTTGTTCAATGTTAGAGTATAGTTCAATTCTATTAAATAATGCACTCTGCCATTAAATTTACCTCTCAATGATGTTGCCTGTTAAATATGGTGTTTTGGAGAAAACCCATATTACTGAACATTCACTTGTGACATGAATTATCTTCTGAAGATGGTGTTGTGATTCAAGGACATAAGTTATTTGGACAGCTCTTACGGTAACTCTGTTTTACTCTGTAACACCTCATAACTCACTGCTGTCAGCTGTAAAGGGTGGGAGGAAGTCTCCAGATCCTATATGCCCTCTTCCATTAGTCCTATTTCTGTTCGTTCCTACAAGAGAAAAACACTGTAATAGTAATCACTGGTGAAATCTCCCTTGAACTGCACAACCCATGTTTTGAATTATTTTGATTCTGAAACGATTAAATAACCCCTTGAAAGAAGCAGAAAGATTTTGATCCTTTCAGAACCCAATGTATTTCTCTTCCAACTTTCTGGAATAAACATTTATATTAAGACATCCTCACTTCTGCCTGTTCCCTTTGGGACAAATGGCTTATTTGCAAGTTGATGATGTCACCCAAGAACTGTCTGATCAGGTACTATGTCATGCTTTGTTAAAAAACAGCAGGTGAAAAAATGAGGATAAAAATCTTATGATTACAATGTAGAATTGGTACAATTATCAGTCATTTCAGACAAATGCCAGAAGAAGGCAGTCCTATTTGTTCAGGACTTTATGAATTTTGCAAGACCCATGAGTGCTCTTTGGTTTCAACATGATCATAGATCATGAAGAAACCCAGAAATTAGTTTTTGTTACTATAGAAACCAAACGGAATAACTGATTTTTTTTTCTTTTTAAAGAAATGGTCTCCAAAATTAGGTAAAAACAACAGAGGGTGCTAGAAAATAAGCGCTGGTAAGTAACGCAGGAACAGAAGATGAAACACCACGTTCTCACTCAAAAGTGGGAGCTGAACAATGAGAACACATGGACACAGGGAGGGGAACAACACATACTGGGGCCTCTGCAGGGAAGGGGGCAGTGGAGGGAGGGAGAGCATCAGGAAAAATAGCTAATGCATGTTGGGCTTAATACTTAAGTGATGGGTTGATAGGTGCAGCAAAGCACCGTGGCACACGTTTACTTATGTAACAAATGTGCACATCCTACGCATGTACCCCAGAAATTAAAAATTAAAAAAGAAAGAAAGAAAGAGAAAGAAAGAAAATAAGTGCTAGGGAAAACAAAATTTTTTTTTCTGCTTATTGCTGCGTTCTGAAATCCTTGAGTCTGTTATGTTATTTTGGATAGACAGTTCCTTCTATTAGTTTTTTCTTAATGAAAATATATAAAGTTGGTTTTTGAAATTTCCTATTGCTTTAAAACAAATTAAATTAATTTGTACTGATGTAAGTGCAATAAATATCCAAGTAATAGGAAACTAAAATGATTTGTTTCAGTACATGAATTAGACCAAGATATTTTTCTGCTTTTTAGTTCAGTATACAGGATTTTAATGCAAAATAGTCTAAAAGAGTGCAATATATAGAAAACAACATTGTCCTGCTTCCTCCTTCCTATCAATTCAGATAAATTTGCAATTGATTTCATTGAATTTATTTACTCTGGCATCTACAAGGTAGACTGATGATTTTTGACTACTCAAATAAATAGTTTCAAAAACATTAGGGCACTCAGACTCTCTCTTTGTATTTAGGACTTGATGGTGCCTATGGTTTATTATATTTTAGTTATACATGAAATCTACTAACCAGTGAGCATAAGCAACACATACAAAAACTGCATTTAAATAAAGCACACTTCTTCTCTGTCCTAGGAGTAAAAACTGTTTGCCCATGAACAGTGATAATACATGAGGACGAGATGTTCTGCAGGATAATCAAGATGGACTAGTTTAAATGAGCTGTAAAATTATTACTTTCTGCTTGATTCCCAGCCTCTGAAAACCTCTTTTAGCCTTACCTGGAAAGCATGACCCCTGATCCAATGCCTGGATTCATACCAGTGTTATCCATCTGGACATTTTTGTCCTTGCTGGTGATATCCCTTGGACAATAGTCTGGGCAACTAGGTTTTCGACTTTTCTTAAAACCCATATTCATTGAATGCCCTTCTTATCTTACTTCAGCTCCTGCCTTATACCATAGCTCTTTTTTAGGTGAGCTAATATCTCTATTCCTTAATACTAAGTCACTGCATAAATCTAGTTACTGCTTTTCTAGGGAGACAAGAACCCTGGCCTTGAACCATAACGGGTTGCTAAGAGCCTGCTATCTGATGACTGATCTCCTGTATATCCATTGTGACTGCCTTTTCTTTGAGGACTGCCCCTGTCCACACCTCTCCTTGCACATCTTTTGAGACTGATGCTCCTACCGTCTTGGTTACTCATGGTCTCACTTAGACTGTGATCTGGTGTCACAAATAGACCCTTGCCTGTGGTTTGCTTTTTTACTGAAAATTACCATTGTAACTGTGACTTACTATGCTCTTAAGTCTACCGACAACTCCTATGCAGCACTCCTATCCAGAATTTGGCTTTGCATCTTTGTGGTGGGAATGCGACATAATGGTGTGTTACTGCACATCTCTTCCCTCTTCTGCCACATCACATTGGCCACAGAGGGAGTGTTTACCCCATGTAAATTAGCAAGGTCTACAAACCAGGGCTTTCCTCTCCCCACAGAGAACAGGTATGAAACCCTCACCAGAATACCACCAGCACTCAACCTTTACATGTCCCACACTGTCCTCTCCCTGGAAGTGGTCCCTTTGCCAGTGTTATTGCAGATAATGTCAACTATTCACTCAGGTGTTCAAGCCAGAACCTTGAGAGCAATCTGTGACATTCACCTGTCAAGAGTTCTGGACTCTGCTTTTTTCCTTCTCTGCTGTCTTGTCTTTACTATAGCAACTGCTTCTTGGCATCCTCCACATTTCCTCTTCCTGAATCTATTTTCTACTCCATAGCAAAAGTGAGTTTTCCAAAGAGCAAGTCTCTCCCCTCTTGAAAGTTCTTCAGAGGTTTCTCTTAGAACAGGTTCTCAAAGTGCATGTCTTTGAATCAATAGCATCAACATTTCCTGGGAATCAATTAAACCTGCAGATACTCTGCCCCCCCCCAAAGCCTACTGTATCAGGAACTCTGGAGGCGGGTACCCACACTGCCTTAACAGGCCTTTCAGTTGATTTCGATGCACACTCAAGCTTGAGAACCACTGATTTGGGATGAAGTTCAATGTCCTTGAATGGTTACAGAGTGTCTAAAAGTCTGCTTTTGTTTACCTCTCCCCTAATCTTTCATTTATTTCTCTGAAACTTGAACTCTTTTCTTTGGTAATCCAGAAATACTTTCAGTCCCTCTATTTGGGATCATGTTTTCTTTCCCCAAGCTCTCTTGTCATTGGACCTTTGCAGAGCCCAGTAGTTAGTGCCACTATCCCACCCCATCTTCCTCTGCCTAAACATTTTTCCTTTATGCTTCAGTATTATCCATTTTTAAATCAGGGTAATCTTAATCATTTTCTATAATTCAGGGCTTTAAAGACAATTTCATGTCCAAATGTAGCAAGGTAGAATATGACTCAGTTTTATCTTATTTAGCATAACCTTTAAACTCTTGATTATATATTTCAAATTGTAACTGTATTAATATATAATGCAGAATAACTTAAACAACTAAGAATTGCTTCATTCCAAACTAAAATAATATTTAACTAAAATGATTTAAAACTTGATGGATGCAAAATATTCTTAGCAATAATGGATAAACTTCGAGATGTGGAAACACAATTTCCCTTCTAAAAATTAATTACGTAATGAAAGAGAATCCAATTTATGTGGAAATGTAGGCAGTGGCAATATAGTTACAGAGTTATTGAATTTGTATTAAGTTATCACAATTAAAAAGAAAACAAAAAATGAACCTCGCACTTTCGGAAGTAGAATAACCATGCACTGAAAATTTTGATATGAAGAAACAAGGAGTATTATGAGAAAGAAGCATTGTCTTGTTATCATATTGGAATACTTAATATATAAGCCTTTCCAAATTTGTTGATCTATAAAATCATTGTATGTTTTGGTTAATGTCTTATTTCTCTTATGAAGTTCCTGTTTCATTATGTTTCAAAACGTACAAATACAGAAAATGCTGCTGCTTGCTGGAATATTATTTAATAATATTTGTTAAAACTTTATACTTAAAACAAAAAATTTTGAATCTCAGGAAACTTTTATGTAAGAGCTGAAAGTTTAGTGGGGAAGAAAGAATAATAAGAATCACAGCTACTTAGAGGGTGAAAATATCGCTGAATGCCACTAAATGCTCTCAACACGAGCCTGTCTTTGTTCTGTCTCTTTCTCTGATATCTTAGACTGAGATCTTCTTAATATTTTCAACCATCTGGCAGAATTCAAGAAAATACTATTCCAGTCATCAATGTAAAAAATAAGTCCTGTATTAGCAGTATATATAAAATCAAGAAAGAGTAAAAAGTGAAAGGAAGGAAATTTTCTTTTTTCGTTTATAATTTCCAATGATTTATGGAAAAGTTGTTTTGATTAATGATATTGTGATTAAATTAGGTTGACATTTCCTCTTCCTTAGCTGAGAAGCTTATATTCTAGCTGTATGCACCTCTTTTAAACAGCTGGCCACCTGGACCATTTCTATGGAACTCTGCATCCTGGATTTGGAGTGATTCCCGTATTCTTAAAACAAACTGGAGCTGAAGGGGATGCAAAAAGAACAGCTGCACAGAATCAGTCTTCTCATTATTGTAGAAGCATTTTTATGACATAAAGGATTCTATTCTTTTTGTTGCTTGTGCCTTTAGACACAGAAAATAAATTAATTCTTTTCTTTTGTGAACTTATTGTGTGGGTTAAATAAATTAATGCAGGTAATACATTTAGAACAGTGCCTTGCACATTGTGCTTGTTATTATTGTTATTCAAATCAGTAACATTTATGGAATTACTTCTCCTAGCAATAAGCGGCCTGCACATCAAATACATGCCAGGTCTTTGCGGACCCCCAATGTGTAACGAATGGAACATTTACTAAAGCTGTGTATGCAGTGGAAGAGTGGTGCTCTCTATGTTTGTGTCTACACGAATTCTTAGGTTTGATTGAGAGTAGAAATTAAGTGAAGGTTCTGGAATCTCTGCAACATTTAGATTTAGGCCACAATTATGAGTACTTGCTATATGTCAAGTGCTAGACAAGCACAAATATTTTGCATATAATGTCATATTTAATTCTACAAGATAGGAGTTACCATCATTACCTCACAGTGAGGAAACAGGGTAGGAGAGTGGTGTGATTTGCTCAAGATTGCACACGTAGAAATCAGAAGAACCTGGATTTGAACTCAAAAGTTCTGACTGCAAAGTCCAAGATTCCTCCCACTGTACCACAACCAGCTGGAAGTTGAACTTGTCACAACATGCTAGCGACTTTCTGTTTCAGCTCTGAAGTTCTCCTGGAACTCTAGGATAGTGACCTTACAGCCCCATGGTATTCATTGACATGAAATCAGTCTATGGAATGAAGATGAGGATGAGGAAAGCTATAGTCACTAAAAGTAAATTATTATTGTGTATATAAATGACTAGACAATGGCAAGCATCAAAGGGAAGATTCCTGCATATAATAATAGTTTACAAGATATTAAAATGTCATATTAGGCTCCATTTATATTCCCTAAATGGTACTCCAGAAATGTATAAATGTTGTCAGTTGCTGGTTCCTAACTGTTTACCTGAGTTGGTGGAATTTGCAAGGGTAGTTAATATCACACGAGTGTTTTTAAAATGGCCTTAGAAAAAGGGAGTCTGTTTCTGCTTCATTCTGTTTGGAGCTAATTGTTTTCACACCTAAGAGTTTTAGTGTTCATTGAATTCCACTTTTTGTGCTTGAGTATTAGTTCATTGTCTTTTCATGTAATCCTTTGTACCCATTCTGTATTTCTTTGAAGTTTTGCTTCACAGGTCTTTGTGCTATTACTTAGATTCTTCCTTAAATGAAGCAAATTGGTCAGTGAAACTTACAACTCATTTACTAAAACCATTAGCTTTCAGTGAGTTGAAAATGATGAGTTCTATTACCTAAGACTATTTTATCACTGCCCAGAAAACTGATTGTGTTAAAACCTACTATCCTTAAGCATAATTTATTAATGAATATTTTTAACAGAACACAATGAATGCACTGTAAAACTCTAAGCAAATATTAAACCATTAAAAAATTTCAATGAGTGATAACCAATTTTTGGGAAAATTCCCAGCCTCGTTTTCTCCCTATACAAGCTTATCATACACTTGAAACATGTCAGACTATGGAAATATTAACTTGCAAGTTAAACATGATTGATACTTCTCTGAGAACCCATTTCACTCATAATTTTTACTCAAGTGTTGCACTATTTCTGAACTTTCTGAAACATTAAGCCCTAGACTGGTTCTCAAAATACCGTGGCTCTCACTGATATGTGGAATTCATTACATCATAGTGCTGATGGTAGGAGAAGAGACTGGAGAGAGAAAGGAAATATCGTATATGCAAGAGAAGACATTTATGCTGACCCACTGGAAAACTGCATAGTTTAATTCATATTTAATAACATATTGGTGATGACATTTCCAGAGGTAAAATCTCAATTAGTGTGGAATCATTGACTATATAATCCTGGATATATTTTTGAAAGAGATTGTTCTCATACTTACATTGAAATGTAGAAAGTTCTAATGATTTTCCTCTCTTCCTCTTGAAATGACTATAGCTGAATGAAGAGTCAGCCATGGGAAGGAAAAGCATGGAAGGTACAATCCAGAGTTCTGGGGTGATTAGGGAAGGGCTTGACGCAAGTAGAGAATCTATTGAGAGCCCACAGTAAAGTGGAGACTGAGGTTTTATATGGCCTTTTAACAGGCCACTGTGTCTTGAGCCTGTGCGGGTGTGTGTGTGTGTGTGTGTGTGTGTGTGTATAAGTGGACACCAGAGAAGAGGTGGCATTAAGGAAGTAGACTGTATCTCTGCAGTAGGGATTCTGCATCATGGAGAAGAAGTATCTTCAGACCCTGCTTGACAATGCAGCTGTTGATTTTAAGCAGCTGTTACTGGAGCACCAGTAGCATATGTGGCTGTGTCTGTATTTTCTTTCCATCCCTGACTCATTCTGTTTCACACTGTAATCTGATAACATCTCTCTTAATCTGAGAAGTCTGTCCTCTTTGTTTTTTAATAAGGAAGCAGCCATGGTTATAGGCAGTGCCAGATGCTGCCCTTCGTGACCCTCCTTCGGGATCACTTGTTTTCTCTCACCTGGGGAAGGGGGCTTATTAAATGTGCAGACCTACTGAGTCAGAATTTTAACCTGCCCTCTTGTTAAATCTTCTGTATCTTAACAAGTGAGAGCCCGGACTGTATCACAAAGGACCAACTAAGAGAATATCATTTATATCTGGGTGTCTATTTGAGACAAACTAGAAAGTGCAAAGTCATTTCTACAATTCTATTTTATAGACTGAATAAAACCACAACAAAAGACACATAATAATGCAATGTTTCAATAAAAATAAGCTAGGAATGATGTTAACAAGCATGTTTACACTAGCATTTGTTTTTTTCTTCTTTCCATTCTGTTGGTTGGAAAGTCAAGAGAATCAGTAGCCTATAAAAATAATTGAAACAAATGGAAAAATGAATCTCAGGATTTTCCCCTGTGGAACTCCTTGCTCATGAAAAAATATGAAATTATTTTAACTTGATTAGTTTTCAGAAGATCACTAAGTCATATGGGGAGAGTCCTGAGAACTGGGATCAAACATAGATTCAGTGATAGGATGCATATAAAACTTAGCAAAGTGGTTGTCACTAAATAATAATAGAAAATATCTCTACATAATATTCTATATTATGTTGCCAGGTACTATTCTAAGTGCCTTACATGTATTTAATAATTCACTCTATCATCGCAGCAGCTATATGTGGTATGTATATTATTATACTCAAGTTACAGAAGCAAAACTGAGGCAAAGAGGGTTCACATAACTTGTGTAGACACACCATAGTTAAGTTTGAAACAGTTAAGTAGTTGCTGGCATTTTGTCATTATAATACATGCATTGTAAATTGTTATTCTGTAAATGTTTATCTATGTTCTTTGGAGTGTTCCTTAATGCATATATCCAGAAACACAAATTCTGAGTCAAAGCGTGTGAACCTAGGCGTGTGAACTTGTTATAAAGCTAGTGTTTAATGAAGCTGGGATATTTGAACCTTTGCAAATTGGATTTAGAGTAGATTTTCTCAATCACTATACAAAACTACAATAAAAATAGACATCATTGTTATCTGAACAAAGAAGCAAGTGTAAAACATTTTGAAAATTTTGAAGGGAAGAATATATAGGGTCTAGTCCTAGAAGATAATAAAATATTATATAAAACTAGAATAATTAACTGTGTAATTTAAATGATTAAACTGTTGTACTTAGTGGTGAAAAATAGACTGGCAGATCAATAGGATAGAATAGCTATCATGGAACCAGACCCTATAACAAAATGCATGATAAATAAATCCTCGTGAGTCAGGTGAAAGAGATAGATCTTTCAAAATGTATTGCTGAGAGTGTTGATGAAATAGTTTTAAAAATCCATTTTGATTTCACTTCACTCCATTTTATCAAAATAGATTATAAAAGGATGAAAAAGCCAAACATAGAAAACGAAACTTTAAAACAGCAGAAAATATAGATAGGTATTTATCTAACTTGTGAGTGGAGACAAGCTTTATGAATTGGAATAAAACCAAACAGCTAAAAATAACCACTCTATCTTACTGTTTGTAAACACCTTCAAGACACTAAAGTCAAAACAAAACAAAACAAAAACAAACAAACAAACACCCAGAAACAAACAAACCTCCAAAAACCCCAGAAACAAACAAATTTAAAAACCCCAAAATGGAATTAAAAGAAAAAACACAGGAATGTATTTAAAATAAAATGTGAAAGATTGTTGGTTTTCTTAATAAAAAGGACATTAAACCACTTTATAGAGGGGGAAATACTTTAAAGTAAGCCACAGATAACTGGACAAGGCACTCAAACTATTCACAAAACCAGAAAGGCAAATGTTTAATCAGATTTGAAAGAGATTATGCTTACTAATAATTAGTATGTAAATCATAACTCTAGTGTACTATTTTTAGCAAATTACTAAAGATGTAAAACATGAATTTTTGGAAACTATAATGTGTGAACATATGACCCAGAGCCTAGGTTCACATGCTTTGACTCAGAATTTGTGTTTCTGGATATATGCGTTAAGGAACACTCCAAAGAACATAGATAAACATTTACAGAATAACAACTTACAACGCATGTTTTATAATGACAAAATACTAGCAACTACTTAACTGTTTCAAACTTAACTGTGGTGTGTCTGCACAATGAAATACTACAAAATCTATAGTTATGTAAAACAGTATTTTTATTATAGTTAGAAAATGGTGGTCATTTTCTAATCATTTTAAGTGCAAATTTTATGTGTGATTTCTTATTTGTAAAACAAGTTGCAAAGTAACAGAGAAATGAATCAGAAATATGGTGAGTGGTTAAAATTTCAGTAATTTTCTTCTTTTTAAATTTTTCCTTATATTTTCTAGTATATCTTTTTGCAACTAAGGACTATTCCTTTTCTACTCAGAAAAGATTGCTGTTTTAAAAACAGAAGTGAGAGGAGAGGAGGAGAAGTAGGTTAGAAAACAAGGGATAGAGTGTGTGACAATATGGAGAGAAGTGAGTATTGCCTCCTCATGGGAATGATTACCTCCTATTGGAGAAATTGTATCAAGGGAACTTGGGAAATCTAGTGAGTATTCCCAAAGATGATTTACTAGGTACCTTCGTCTGTTCTTGCATTGGTATAATTAAGTACCTAAAACTGGGAAATTTATAAAGAAAAGAGGTTTAATTGGCTCGTGGTTCTGCAAGTTTTACAGGAAGCATGGTGCTGGCATCTGCTAGGCTTTTAGGGAAGTCTCAGGAAGCTTCCAATCATGGTGGAAAGTGAAGGAGGAGCAGGCATCTCACATGATGAAAGTAGGAGCAAATGAGGGAGACTGAGCAGAAGTGGGCGAGGTGCCACAGACTTTTATATGACTAGATCTCCTGTGAATTCAGAGTGAGAGCTTACTCATCACCAAGGGGATAGCCCAAGCCATTCATGAAGGATCTGCTCCTAGATCCAAACACCTTCCACCAGGCCCTACCTCTAACACTGGGTACTGCACTTCAACATGAGATTTAGGCAGGGACAAATATCCAAACTATATCCCCACGTTTCAGAATTTTCTAATAAAGAAATAAATGTTCTTTGCTTGGCTCTAAAGTTAGCGGGAATAAAACTGAATATTTTCTTATAAATATTGCAAAAGTATGCACCCACATACCAAATGCCTCTTGCTAAACTATTTAAGACTATTAGATTCAAAATAGGTATAGGATACATTCGGAAAGCAAGGTGAAATCATTTTAAAATTGTCTAATGAAGGATGAGGGCATGCTTTACTGAGACAAGAGAGGAGGACTGAGGCATAGATTTCCGGAGAATGGAGCCAGAGATGAAGAGCTAGAAGCAACTAATGAGGCTTCAGAAGTCATTCCACAGGGCCTGGCACAGTAGCTCATGCCTGTAATCCCAGCAATTTTGGAGGCCGAGGCGAGTGGATCGCCTGAAGTGAGGAGTTCCAGACCAGCCTGGCCAACATGGCGAAACCCCATCTGCACTAAAAATACAAAAATTAGCTGAGCGTGGTGGTGTGCGCCTGTAGTCCCAGCTACTTGGGGAGGATGAGGCAGGAGAATTGCTTGAACCCGGGAGGCAGAGGTTGCAGTGAGCTGAAAGTGCCACTGCACTTCAGCCTGGGTGACAGAGCAATACTCCGTCTCAAAAAATAAATAAAATTAAATAAAATTAAAAAAGAAGTCATTCCACGAAGGTGGCAGCAGAAGGAAGAGCAAGAGTTAGCTCTGAAGACGGAACACAGGGATTGGGTGAATCTAGAGAAATGTTCCATGATGTTTTACTGTCGGGTTCTTCTTACATGGGTCATCAGTTTTTCTTTTTCTCCATTGCATCATTTCTAGCTGCTTATGAAAGTGTTGTGATTTCTTACATAAAAAAATCCTTCTTCTGGCCAATTTTTCTGCTACAATTGGCATCTCCATTTCTCAGTCCCCTCTTACCCCAAAGTCTAAGCAAGAATGGTCTATCCCCTAAGCATTTACCCCACCACAACATCAAAATTATTCCTTTCACCAGTGCCTTTCACTCATATTGACAAATCCAACAGTCATTTCTCAGACCTCACCTTGCTAAACCTACTAGCACCATTTGACACAGTAGATGACTCTCCTTCCTTCTTAGTACACTTTCTTTACTTAGTTTCGGATACATAGCATTTGCGTGTTTTACCTCCAACCTCTCTGGTTTTATTTCACAGCTTCTTAGCTTGTTCTTCCTCTGTCTCCCTCAACACTTTATTTTCTAACCATATCCACTTAGAAAGAGGTATCATCCAATTTTGAAGCTTTAAATACCACCTATATGGTATGGTCCCTCGAATTTAGAACTCCAACCCAGTCTTCTCTCTTGAACTCTAGACTTGTTTATCCAGCCACATTATGGTCATGTCCAGTGCTAGCCCTGCTGGTCCAAGGCACAAACATCTCTTAAGTGGATAACTGTCTAGTCTCCTAATTGCTGCGACACTTTCCATTCTTAACCTTGATGTTTGCTCATGGAGCAGAAAGGGTGAATTATAAAAGAGTTAAGTTATGTCGCTTCTCTACTCAAAGTCATCCAGTGGTTTACCTTGTCAGTCATGGAAAAAAAAGAAAAAGAAGTCTACAGTACACTAAGAGATATGATATAGTTTGACCCCAGCTATATATCCCTAATGTCACTCTGTGCCAGCCTCATTGGATTTCTGGAAGATAGGCACATAGTTTTGTTCCGAGGCTTTTGCCCTTTCTCTTCCTTTTCTTGGACCACTTTTCCTCCAGCAAGCTAAATGGCTGGCTCTCTCATGCCCTTCAATTATCTCCTTGAGCATCATCTATCAGATAGGTCTTTCCCTAGCACACAGTGTTCCCTCTTCTTTCACCACTCACCAACACTTTAACCTGTTTTATTTGTCTCTAGAGTACTTATTTCCACTATATAATTTAGTTAAGAATTCCTTCTTCTCATTATAAAGTCAGCTCCATGAGGGTAAAAACTTTTTAATTTTGCTCATTTTTGTATTTGCAGAGCTCTTAACAACACCTGGCACAAAGTTGGGTATTTAATAAATATTTGTGGAGTGAATGGATGGACATGGATCCTAGTATACACTTTCAGGATAAAAACCAAGTCTTAACCTAATATAACCCAAGTAAAGGAATACTCTTTAATAACTTATCCCAAACATAATATAATCATTTCATTATTAGGATGTATATTTTTGTGATTTCAAATGAAAGAAAATTATTTTAGAGAATGTACTTTTTCCATATCTCCCCCAAATTTAGATGGCTATACTGTTCTTAAGGTTTTAAAATTACTCTTTTCCAGAGACACATGAAATTTTAAAACACAAAATAATATAATTTATTTACAAAAGATTTTTGATTTTGTTAATCTCTTTGTATTCAAATATAAGTGCGTCAAACACAGCTTTAAAGTTTGTAACTGTCTTCTCAAGAAGAAAAAGACACCCACAATCTTCATTGACATGAATTAGTTAATACACTCAATAAGAGCATATCATATTATTATTGTCCCCTGGTGTAAATGAGGACAGATGCTCTTACAATCTTTTTAATTGATTGTTTTACATTATAATTGATTGTATTACATTATATATTACATTATAATATAATTATTATACATTACAACCATAACTAAATCTCATCTCCAATTTTTTGTGACTCAAATAATTTTAGTCGACTGATTTTTCACATTGAAGAAGTGTTATTGGCTACATCAAACAAATTATCAAGAGCTAGCACTTAAAAAAAGTACCAATCACAATTTTAAAGAGGAGCTCCATTCTTGTGAGATTTCAAGAGTTTCTGTGTCAGTCTTTGCATAATGCATGAAGAATTTGAATTCCTTAGTATTCATACCTGAATGGGGGAATATATAAGAAAGTCATGATTTATATTTATTGTAATAAAAATGTTCAGCTTTTATCAGTTCAGCACCCTTTAGATGGGTGAGACTGAATCAAATCTCTCATTTTTTAAACTTATTTTTAAAATTTTACCTTTAACCTATGTATATAGACAAGTGCGTTATTATTGTATATTAAATCACCCAAAAAATTACAGTTTAAAACAACAATGATTTATTACTTTTTATGCTTCTGCAGGTTAAATTGATAAACTAGGCTTTAAAAAATTGTTAAATACTTATGTTCACCAAAAGGCATTGTAGTTAAATATATGTATAGGCAAGCCACAGCATGGGTGACAAGGTTTGTAAAACATATACCTGCAAAAGGACTGTTACCTAGAATACATAATAAAATGCTATAACTCAATAACGAAAAGGCAAACAATTCAATTAAAATTTGGCAAAATATTTTAAATATATAGGACAAAAGAACATGTACAAATGTCCTTTTAGCATATGTCACACTTCTCAGTATCATTAGTCATCAGAAAATACAAATTAAAACCATGCTAGGATACCATTATACATCCATGTGAGTGGCTAAAGTAAATAGGCTGATAACATTAAATATGGATAAGGATATTGAGTAACTGAAATCCATACATTACTGATGGGAATGTAAAATGCAGCAGCCACTTGGAGAAAGTATTGGCACTTTCTTATAAAACTCAACATATACTTACCATGAGACCCAGCATTTTTTTCTTTCTTTCTTTTTTTTTTTCCGAGTTGGAGTCTGGCTCTGTCACCCAGGCTGGAGTGCAGTAGTGCGATCTCGGCTCACTGCAAGCTCCACCTCCCAGGTTCACGCCATTCTCCTGCCTTAGCCTCCTGAGTAGCTGAGTAGCTGGGACTACAGGCGCCCGCCACCACGCCCGGCTAATTTTTTGTATTTTTAGTAGAGACGGGGTTTCACCGTGTTAGCTAGGATGGTCTCGAACTCCTGACCTCATGATCCACCAGCCTCGGCCTCCCAAAGTGCTAGGATTACAGGCTTGAGCCACCGCGCCCGGCCGAGACCTAGCATTTTTTATCGTTGTTATTTACCCCAAAGAAATGAAAACCAAAAGGCTTTTATAATTAACGATCATTCTGCTCTTTTCTGAATTGCTTTAAACTGTAAAAAAAAAAAAAACCTTGAATAGGAGAATGAAAAACCATGAATAGGAGAATGAATATGTGGTATATTAATACATGAAAATATTTTTCAACAATAAAAAGCAGCAATGTGGTGATACAGCAACAAGAATGAATCTCGAAAACATTATGCTTAGCATAAGAAGCTAACCATAAAAGCACATACCGTATGGTTTCGTGTATATGAAGTCCTGCGATAGGCAAACCTATGTATAGTGAGAAAAATCAAACCAAGAGAACAGGAGTTGTCTCTGGGAGTATTCAAGAGATTGATTGGGAAGGGGCATAAGGGAACATTCTGGGGTAAAAATAATATCCTATGTCTCGAAAGGAGTTTGGGTTATCCAGCTATATCCATTTATTGAAACTCAAATCTCTCCTACACTTTATTTATTTCATACTATATAAATGCAAAAACTATAAGATTAGATTTAAAAAAAAAACCCTCAAGGAGAATACTCATGTAAGCCTTGAATCAAGGTGAAAAGAATGGCACAACTGGAGAAAGAAAGTATATGCAAGCCTGGGGGCCAGAGAGACTCCTGGGCACAGCTCCGCAGGGATTTGTCTCATATAACACTCTTAGTCTGTGGATTATAAGCCACCAATATGGAATGAAGAATATGAGTTTCATGAGACCAGGAAAAACTTTCCAGCTGGATCTTTTATGCTGATTAGTCACATTGCCAAGCTAGTAAACATTTAACCAGTTACACCAGGTGTAAGCGATCAATAAACAAGTTGGTCTTGGGTGTAAAGTATAAAATGGGAAAATTAAACAGCACATTATTAATCGTTAGTTAACCCACTTGTTTTATCTTGGTCCCAGACTTTTCTAGGCATCTCCAGTTGTTAAGCACAGAGCTGTCCCAGTGTAGCTGTCACATAATGGTATGGTCAGATAATGGTATGCAGTAAATTTTAAATAAAAGAAAAGAAACTGTAAAAAAAATTGCACTCTTCTTTATAATCTGCATTCTGAAGTACTTAAGCAGAAGAATATAGATTCTGTGATTTACTTTAAAACGAATAGAGCTTGATGATGGGGAGATGAGTAAATACAGGGTTAAAAATAAATAAAATACTTGTGGTAAATTTAGGAAGTGAATGTACTGGTGTTTATTTTAAATTCTTTCAACTTTGCTGCATATTTGAAGATTTTTATAAGATTTTGGAAAAAATCTGTAAATGCAAAGATTTATTAAATGTTCTATAACTAAAAATTTTGACCTAGGAAAAGGGATTGCTCCAATAAAAATATGAGTGAAACAAAGTATGTTGTCTTCTCTTTTCTACCATTCTTTGTTTCTTGCTCTTTGTGATGGTTAATCCTTTGGATTGAAGGATGCAAAGTATTGTTTCTGGGTGTCTCTGGGTGTTTCTGGGTGTTGCCAGAGGAGATTAACATTTGAGTCAGTGGACTGGGGGAGGAAGACCCACCCACACGTGGGTGGGCACCATCCAATCAGCTGTCACCTTGGCTTTAAGACAGAAGAAGGCGGAAGAAGCTGACTTGCTGAGTTTTCCGGCGTTTATCTTTCTCCCGCGCTGGATGCTTCCTGCCTTTGAACATCAGACTCCAAGTTCTTTGGCTTCTGGACTCTTGGACTTACACCAGTGGTTTGTCGGGGCTCTCAGGTCTTCCGCCACAGACTGAAGGCTATACTGTCAGCTTCCCTACTTTTGAGGTTTTGGGACTCGGACTGAGCCACTGCTGGCTTCCTTGCTCCTCAGCTTGCACGCGGCCTATCGGGGGACTTCACCTTGTGAGCGTGTGAGTCAATTCTCCTTAATAAACTCCCTTTCATATATATATCTATCCTATTAGTTCTGTTCCTCTAGAGAACCCTGACTAATACACTTTTCTTTCTGCCTCTTCTTTGCTTCTAGGTACGTAAGAGCTTTTTGCTCATCACTGAATATCTCTATTAAGATTTCTTTCAGAATTACTCTAAAACCAGTAAACTGAATAGGTGAATTACACTAAGATGCTATAATTATAAACAAACTCTTAATGAGGTCTAATCTCTGCAGTTGAATAGTACTGTCAAGTATGTATCTATAGAATTATAAGGAAGTTCCATTTTTCTGAGATAATTTCAATTTAATTGCAAAAATAATGTTCACGTAGGAAAGTAATTCACAAGACGATGATGAATTTTATAAACGCAAAACTCAGTGGTGTATCCCAAACAAATTTTGTTCTAAAGAAGGTGAGAATATGCTCAACTGGGAGAGCAAGTAAAAGTTTCAAATTGAAGGTGGATCTTAAAGGATGAGTGGGCTCTCCATACACGAATATAGCCTTCTAGGCAAGAGGAATGAAATGAGAAAAAGGACAGTGGTCTGTCAATTTACTACATATTTTTTTGAGGATAATATGGAGTTCATATTGGAGAACAGTGATTTGGCAGAAATTTTTGAATTCATTTTGGCTATATTCGAAGGCAGAATATTCAATATATCTCCAAGGAAAGTGGAAATGTAAGACTGTATCCTTGAGGCCAGTATTAGAGGGGTAAATGTCCCATGTAGCATTGAGTGTGATTTCATAAATCAAACAAGAATGTGTTTCATTACCTGATTGATGTACACCTTACATAGATTTAAAAAGCATTTTTATGGAACAAATTACTGACAGTGTATGTGATCTCACAGGGAGAACTATGTACAGAGTACGGCAGAGATACTCAGAAAAGAAAAATACATGGTGAAGAGCTAATATCTGAAACTTGAGAGGAAATCCCCCTAAAAGCACACACCCAAGTGGTGCAACAGATAGATATTTCTGGCAGGGCAATGTTTATTGGCATCTGCATGTCAACAAATATTAATGTCACATCAGTCAGAATTGACATTATTAAAATGTCAAAAAGTAACATGGTGGTGAAGCTGTGGAGAAAGGGAACACTTATACACTGTTGGAAGGAATGTAAATTTGTTCAGCCACTATGTTAAAGCAGTTTGGAGATTTCTCAAAGAACTTAAAACAGGACGAGCATTTGACCTAGGAATCCCATTACTGGATATATATCCAAAGGAAAATTAATCGTTCTACCAAAAAGACCCCTGCACTTCTATGTTCATCACAGCACTGTTAACAATAGCAAAGACATGGAATCAACCTAGGTGCCCATCAATGATGCACAGGATAAAGAAAATGTATATATACACCATGGAATACTACACAGCCATAAAAAAGAGTGAAACCATCTCCTTTGTTGCGACATGAATGCAGCTGGAGTCCATTATTCTATGCAAAGTAATGCAAGAACAGAAAACCAAATACCACATGTTCTTACTTACAAGTGGGAGCTAAGCATTGGGCACACATGGAGCTAAAGATGGAAACAATAGGCACTGGGGACAATTAGCAGGGGTAGAGAGGGAGGGTGGCAAAGGCTGAAAAATGACCTAAGTATTATGCTCACTACTTGGGTGATGGGATCATTTGTACCCTAAAACTCAGCATCATGCAATACACACATGTAACAAACCTGCATATGCACCCCCAAATTTAAAATAATAGTTGAAATTATTTAAAAAGCCCAAATAACTTATTTCAACTATTACACACACACATGCGTGCACACACACACACACACACACATATTTATTTAAGTACAGGGGTACATGTACAGGTTTCTTACATAGGTAAACTCATGTCATGGGCTTGTTGTACAGATTATTTTGTCACCCAGGTGTTAAGCCTAGTACCCATTAGATATTTTTCCTGATCGTTTTCCTCCTCCCACCCTTCACCCTCAGGCCCCAGTGTCTGTTGTTTCCCTCTATGTGTCCATGTGTTCTTATCCTTTAGCACCCACTTATAAGTGAGAACATGAAGTAGCTGGTTTTCTGTTCATGCATTAGTTTGCTAAGGATAATGGTTTCCAGCTCCATTCACGTCCCTGCAATGCACATGACCTCATTCATTTTTATGGCTGCATAGTATTCCATTGTGTAT
Source organism: Pan paniscus (assembly GCF_029289425.2). NCBI lineage: Eukaryota > Metazoa > Chordata > Mammalia > Primates > Hominidae > Pan > Pan paniscus. The sequence continues at coordinate 162,003,747 of NC_073254.2, read as the reverse complement.
ATGTACCACATTTTCTTTATCCAGTCTACCACTGATGGTCATTTAGGTTGATTCCATGTCTTTTCTATTGTGAATAGTGCTGTAATGAACATACACATTCATGTATCTTTATGGTAGAACAATTTATATTCCTTTGGGTATATACCTAGTAATGGGATTGCTGGGTCAAATAGTAGTTCCCTTTTTAATTCTTTGAGGAATTACCACACTGCTTTCCACAATGGTTGAACTCATTTACACTCCCACTAGCAGGATATAAGTATCCCCTTATCTCCACAACCTTGCCAGCATCTGTTATTTTTTGACTTTTTAGTAATAGCCATTCTGACTGGTAAGAGATGGTATCTCATTGTGGTTTTGATCTGTATTTCTCTAATGATCAGTGATGTTGAGCTCTTTTTCGTATGCTTCTTGGCCACATACATGTCTTCTTTTGGAAAGTTCATGTCCTTTTACCATTTTTTAATGGGGTTTGTATTAGTTCATTTTCATGCTGCTATAAAGACATACCTGAGACTGGGCAATTTACAAAAGAAAGGTTTATTGGACTTAGGGTTTCATGTGACTGGAGAGGTCTCACAATCATGGCAGACGGTGAAAGGCACATCTCACATGGCAGCAGACAAGAGAAGAGAGCTTGTGCAGGGGGACTCTCCCTTTTTAAAACATGAGTCTCATGAGACTCATTCACTATCATGAGAACAGCTTGAGAACAGCACGGGAAAGACCTGCCCCCATGATTCAATTACCTCCCACTAGGTCTCTCCCACAACACGTGGGAATTCAATATGAGATTTGGGTGGGGACACAGCCAAACCATATGGGGGTTGTTTGTTTTTTTCTTAGTTGTTTTTTTTCTTATACATTTAAGTTCCTTATGGATGCTGGATATTAGACTATTGTCAGATGCACAGTTTGCAGAAATTTTCTCCCATTCTGTGGGTTGTCTCTGTTTACTATGTGATAATTTATTTTACGGTGCAGAAGCTCTTTAGTTTAATTAGATCCCATTTGTCAATTTTTGCTTCTGTTACAATTGCTTTTGGTGTTTTCAACTTGAAATCTTTGACAGGTCCTATGTCTAGAGTGGTACTGTCTAGACTGGCTTCCAGGGACTTTATAGCTTTGGGTTTTACATTTAAGTCTTTCATTCATCTTCAGTTGATTTTTGGATAGGGTGTAAGTGTTAGAGGCATTGAAACCAGAATGACTCCATCTTGAGTGAGCGCCAGGAAAATGAGGCTGGGACTTGCTAGGCTACATTCCAGAAAGTTAGGTATTCCTAGCCTCTAGGTGTTTATGGTTAAGGGAGCAGATGGATAATGTTTGCTAAACAGATCCAGACTTAGGAGTGTCCTAATACCTCAATATGTTAAGAACAAAGGCATTCCTAATTTTGCTTTAAAGGTAATAATACTAATTCTTGCAAAATATAGTATTAAGAAAATTAATCCTTTATCACAAAGGCTTGTATCACAGCACATCTCCCCATGACCTTTTTTTTAATCCTACATATACGAGTAGTGTACTTTGGGTGGACGCATTTCTCCTCTTACTTTCAGGAACACCCTACTCTTTCTACGGAGTAGCTGTTCTTTCACCGCTTTACTTTCTTAATAAACTTGCGTTTCCTTTGCACTGTGGACTCACCCTGAAATCTTTCTTGCGCCAGATCCAAGAACCCTCCCGTGGGCTCTGGATTGGGACCTCTTTCCTGTAACATAAGGAAGGGGTCCATTTTCAATCTTCTGCATATGGCTAAGAAGTTATCGTAGCACCATTTATTAAATCAGGAGTCCTTTTCCTGTTGCTTGTTTTTGTCCGCTTTGTTGAAGATCAGATGGCTGTAGATTTGCAGCCTTATTTCTGGGCTCTGTATTCTGTTCCGTTGGTCTATGTGCCTGTTTTTGTACCAGTAGCATGCTATTTTAGTTAACGTAGCACTGTAGTACAGTTTAAAGTTGGGTAGCATGATGCCTCCAGCTTTGTTCTTTTTGCTTAGGATTGCCTTGGCTGTTTGGGCTCCTTTTTTGTTTCATATGAATTTAAAAAAATTTTTTTTTCTAGTTCTGTGAAAAATGTCATTGGTAGTTTCATAGGAATAGCATTGAATCTATAAATTGCTTTGAACAGTATGGCCACTTTAACAATATTGATTCTTTCTATCCATGAGCATGGAATGTTTTTCTATTTGTTTGTGTCACCTCTGATTTCTTTGAGCAGTGTTTTGTAGTTCTCATTGTAGAGGTCTTTTGCCTGCCTAGTTACCTGTATTCCTGGGTATTTTATTCTTACAAACAGTAAATATTAATGGACTTATCCATCCATTAAAAGAAATGGATTTTCATATTACACCATAAACTAAACTAACTCTAGGTTAAAAATCACATCAGTGAGCAAGACAATCTAGAAAATCTGGGAGAGAAATGGGCAAATGTATTTCCAGGCCAAATGCAAATAAAAATAATGTGGAGATCTTGACTTTAAGATATTAAACAAAATGCAATTTAGTCCATCAATTATTCAAAGAAGAAGAGAAGGCCCTTTGTAATGCTAATATGAGGAATTTAAAATGGAGATATACAGAAGTAGCTGAGAAAATATAGAAGACGAAAGGAGAAAATATCCACTTACTGCAAGCGAATGAATTTACCTTTCTTAGTCTATGACAGATCAAACTGGACAAAATTTAAGGCTATGATGAAATAAATAACATAATTTTAAAAGTTCCTTTGATTGGTATGTACCAAACTTTGATCCCTGAAAAATAAGAATAATGGATTTTTTTAAGTGTCCTTGTTGCATTTATGAAAATTAACCATTTAAAAGCTCATGAAGCAACCTCAAGAAATTCCATAAAATGTAAATAGTATAGAAAATTTCTCTGATTGAAATGTGGTAAAAATAGAAAATATAACAAAACCAGAAAATAAAAAGGTATTTCTGTCTGGAAATTAAAAGAAACAAACAAACAAAGCAATAACTTTTAAACTTCTCTAGAATTAATATACAATGCAACCTGGAATTGTAGAATTCCTAGAAAACAATAAAAACATTACATTGAATAACTATGGAATTCACTGAAGGAGTGCTAAAAAGAAATGCACAGACTTAAATAGTTATATAACAATAAAGAAAATTTAAATAAAGTTATGAAGCATCCGAATCTAGAGATTATAAAATAACCCCAAAATGCATTCAAATACAGAAAAAATGTAAAATAAATATGAAAGCTGTTTGTTTTGAGAAAAAATGGGATTAATCACTATTTAATCCACTGATAAAAAACAAAATGCACTAAAAACAAGTGACAATAGGTAAAAGCTCAGAGAAACAGAGGAAAATTTAAAAACTCATTAGATACCACTTAACTCAGATCGCTCCATAATAGTATAGAGAGATAATCCTCAATACAAACAGCTACTCTTTACTCCATTGTGTAGGTAGACATATTTTATTCAACTGGCCTCCTATTGACAGTAGTTTAGGCTTTCCAGCTTTTTGCTATTATAAATAGTGCTGCAATGAATTGTTTTGTGCATATGTCTTTTTATGTTTTTGCTAATAAATATCTGGTCTAGGTCTCTAGAATTAGAATGACATGTTCAAAAGGTTAAATGCACATGCAATTTTGCTAGATATTACTAAGTTCGCCTCTAATTTTTTTTGTTTTCATGAGAAGTATATGAAAATGACACCTACATCTTTTTTGAAGAAAGAAACTATACCAACTGACTCTAAATCTAATGTAAGAAAATAAACAAGAATAAATAGAAAAACTTTGTAAAAGAAGAGCAATGAGGATAGAATAAGACATATAAGATTTAAAACATATTGTAAAGACTTACTAATTAAATTAATGTGATAGAGATCCATGAAATAGAATAGAAAGTGCAGAAATAAGTTATAATACTTAAGGAAATTTAGCATATGGGTAAGATTGTTTTCATTAGGGAAGAAGAAGGGTTAATCAATAGAGATAGCTGGACAAATAATAACTATCTGGTAAAAATAATGATGGATTTATATCTCACAACGTCTACTAGGATGACATCCAAATGTCTTAAGAGACTACATGTAAAAATTTGAAATCATATGTACTCAAAATAAAAGAATTTGCTAAAAATATTTGGAGTGGAAAATTTTAATTGAAAATGCAGATGGCATAAAAGAGGTTTGAAAATTTAATTATCTAAAAAACACGTGAATTGCCTTTCAAAAAATAACATAAGCAGAGTCAAAATATAAAAGATTAATTTGGAAACCGTATTTTCAGCTCTTCTATGCTGAAAACACCTGGAGAAAGACCAACCATCAGGTCTAATTTTCCACTGGAATGTGTTGCTCTGGACATGCCAGGTGTTTACATCTGGCACTCCTTCTAATTGGGCTGGCATCTTTTGCCACTGGCTGGGAATCGTGCCAAATAGATTGTTAAAATTTTTGAATGTCAAACTTTCTAATAACTCAGCAGAGAAAAGGACAAATAATATGAACAGACAGTTCACAGAAAATAATGCAAAGTGGATATTTAACATACGGGAAAATTCTCAACCTTATAAAAAAAGCTTGTTGAATGCCTATTTTTAATCTATCACGTGAGCAAAAAATGGAAAAATCTGAGATATTTTGAGCTGGGCTCTGGGAACATGGGTTCTCTCATCCATTTCTGGTGAGGGTGTAACTTGGTTCGATCTCTGGATGGCAGTTTGCTAATTCTTGTCAAAATTACAAAGACAAATAGAATTTGACAAACTCATTGACTTCTGGGACTTTATTGCTCTAATATACTTGCACATCCAAATGTGATTCTTAAACAAGGTTATTAATTGGATAATTATTTGTAGTTGGAAAAGCTTAGGGACAACCTAAATGTCCTCTAAAAGGGTACTAGTTATGAAATATAAGTTTTCAATACAATGCAATGATGTCCAACTGTAAAATACAACAAATTTCTGTAATATTATGGAAAGATTATTCAAATACTTTGTTAAATGAAAAGTGTAAGTACACAGGACAGTGTGCATGGCATGCTGACCTGGTGTATAAATGGTAGACAAATATAGAAAATAATGTATGCTTTTTTATTTTATATGCTTGAAGGAAATTTGGAAAGATACACAATAAAGTGGTTACCTGGTGAGGATGGTTGGGGGAGGTGTGCTGAACAAACAGAGCAGAGTAGTGGCAGGAATTCCTTCCCATTCATAACTTTTCTTTACATTTTTAATTTTTAGAAACGTGAAATGCACTAGCTATTTAATTATTAAGTGAAAAAATAAGAAGAATATAGAATAAAACTATAACTATTGAAGAAGTAGAAAAATATATCTCACTGCAGAGATTGCAGTCTATTTTGCTTGCTCTTAAGATTAGCCCTGGCTTTCATCTAAATTTTTCCAGGGAGTGAGATTACTCTTTTCCCTCTGGTCACAGGAGAATCTCTCCTTTGTACAAACCATAGAGCTATTATCGACTAGTAAAAGGCATTTTCTTATCCTCATGCTAATCTTTCCCTATGAATATTTTGATATTTGTAACCACTCTGGACATGTTCTTCCACTTCAACTAACTGCAGGAACTGGGTATCAAAATTTGGTTGTGTTCCATTCACTTGTTATGTCATAATTTCAGGCTCCTCTTCCTACAGCTTGCTTTATTGGATTTCATCATTGTCGATCACGTTTGCTTCCTGACCACTGTCTCTGGCTCTTGACCTAGAGTTCTTTCTTTCTTCACCAGTCCCTTGGAATTAGTGATCACGTTTTTTCTGGACACCTGGGATTCTTAATCTTGATCATTGATCATCGAAGCATTCATTGGGATGCTTGATCATTCGAGCTTATCTTTAATGGGAAGACCCACTTTTTGTTTGTTTGTTTGTTTTTGTTTTTGTTTTGAAGACAGTGTCTCCCTCTGTTGCCCAAGCTGGAGTGTAGTGATCTGATCATGGCTCACTGCAGAGTTGACCTTTCAGGCACAAGTGATCCTCCCAGTTCAGCCTTTTGATTAGCTGGAACTACAGGCACAGGCCACCATCCCTAGCTAATTTTTTAGCCAGGCAGAGACAGGGAGAGAGGGTTTTGCCATATTGCCCAAGCTGGTCTTGAACCCCTGGGCTCAAGTAATCCACCCACCTTGGCTTCTCAAAGTGCTGGGATTACAGGCATGAGCCACTGCACCCTGTTTCATGCGCGTCCGTGTGAAGAGACCACCAAACAGGCTTTGTGTGAGCAACATGGCTGTTTATTTCACCTGGGTGCAGGTGGGCTGAGTCCGAAAAGAGAGTCAGCGAAGGGAGATAAGGGTGGGGCCGTTTTATAGGATTTGGGTAGGTAAAGGAAATTACAGTCAAAGGGGGTTTGTTCTCTGGTGGGCAGGAGTGGGGGTCGCAAGGTGCTCAGTGGGGGTGTTTTCTGAGCCAGGATGAGCTAGGAAAAGGACTTTCACAAGGTAATGTCATCACTTAAGGCAAGGACCGGCCATTTACACTTCTTTTATGGTGGAATATCATCAGTTAAGGTGGGGCAGGGCATTTTCACTTCTTTTGTGATTCTTCAGTTACTTCAGGCCATCTGGGCATATACGTGCAAGTCACAGGGGATGCGATGGCTTGGCTTGGGCTCAGAGGCCTGACATTCCTGCCTTATGCTAATAAGAAAAATAAAACAAAATAGTGTTGAAGTGTTGGGGCGGCGAAAATTTTTGGGGGGTGGTATGGAGAGAGAATGGGCAATGTTTCTCAGAGCTGCTTCAAGCGGGATTAGGGGCGGCGTGGGAACTTAGAGTGGGGGAGATTAAGCTGAAGGGAGGTCTTGTGGTACGGGGTGATATTGTGGGGATGTTAGAAGAAACATTTGTCATATAGAATGATTGGTGATGGCCTGGATACGGTTTTGTATGAATTGAAAAACTAAATGGAATAACAGAAGGAGAAAAACAGGTATAAAAGGTCTAAGAATTGGGACAACTCAGGATATCTGATTAGAGAGTGCTTAAGGAGATTCGGCATAGTCCTGCCAGCAAAGATTATTTATTTACTTCAAGAGTTAAGAGTGGCAGTTTGGGGATAGCACCAGGAGATATCAGCTGTGATGGCTTGGAAAAACAGTGTAAACCGGCAGTGTAAACAAGAGCAGGGCATGTATGAGTAGTTGAGAATGGTGAACAGGAGTATGACTAGACAGAAAATAGTAGGGATAACAAGTTTTTTTTTTTTTTGGGGGGGCACAGTCTAAGTTGGTCTGGTGTCTGGAATGGGACTGGGGCCTAATAGAAAGGAGCGTCTATACAGGAGCTTAAATGGGCTGTACCCTGTAGCATTCCGAGGACAGGCCTGAATTCTGAGAAGCGAAAGTGGTAAAAGTATTGTCCAGTCCTTTTTAAGTTGGTGGCTGAGCTTGGTGAGGTGTGTTTTTAAAAGACCTTTAGTCCATTCTACTTTTCTTGAAGACGGAGGACCATAAGGGATATAAAGGTTTCACTGAATACTAAGAGCCTGAAAAACTGCTTGGCTGATTTGACTAATAAAGGCTCATCTGTTATCAGACTGTATTGAGGTGGGAAGGCTAAACTGAGGAATTATGTCTGACAGAAGGGAAGAAATGACTGCGGTGGCCTTCTCAGACCCTGTAGGAAAGGCCTTTACTTATTCAGTGAGTGTCTATTTAGACTAAGAGGTATTTTAGTTTCCTGACTCGGGCATGTTGAGTAAAGCTAATTTGCCAGTCCTGGTTGGGGGCAAATCCTCGAGCTTGATGTGTAGGGAAGGGAGGGGGCCTGAATAATCCCTGAGGAGTAGTAGGATAGCAGATGGAACACTGAGAAGTTATTTCCTTGAGGATAGGATAGATTTCCACGATGGAAAGGAAATGAGAGGTTCTAAGAGGTGGGCTAGTGGCTTGTACTATAGCATAGCCTGCCTTTGCTGGTGTGTGACGATTAGGCCTGGTGGAACCACCATCAATAAATCAAGCGTGATCAGGGTGAGGAACAGGAAAGAAGGAAATTTGGGGAAATGGGGTGAATGTTGGGTGGATCAGAGAGATACAGTCATGGGGGTCAGGTGTGGTATCAGGAATAATGTGGGAGGCCGGATTGAAGTCTGGGCCAGGGACCACGGTAATTGTGGGAGACTCAACAAAGAGTGAGTACAGCTGAAGGAGCCGGGAAGCAGAAAGTGTATGCGTCAGGTATGAGGAAGAAAATAGATTTTGGAAGTTATGAGAACTGTAGAGAGTGAGTTGAGCATAGTTTGTGATTTTGAGGGCCTCTAAAAGTATTAAAGCAGTGGCAGCCGCTGCATGCAGACATGAGGGCTAGGCTAAAATAGTAAGGTCAAGTTGTTTGGACAAAAAGGCTACAGGACGCGATCCTGGTCCTTGTGTAAGAATTCCGACTGCACAGTCCTGCACTTCGGCTGTGTGTAATGAAAAGGGTTGGGATGAGTCAGGGAGAGCTAGAGTGGGAGCAGTTTCTAAAGCTGTCTTCAAGGAACGGAAAGAGGAGTGGGGAAAGGATTTAGGATCTATGGGGTCAGCCAGGTTTCCTTTTGTGAGTTTATATAATGGTTTTGTTAGGATGGCAAAACCAGGTATCCAAAGGAGAAAGTATCTAACCATGCCCAGGAAGGAAAGGAGTTGTTGTTTTGTAGAAGGGGTTGGGGTTTGAGAGATTAGTTGGACACGATCGGCAGGGAGAGCACGTGTGTTTTTATGAGAATTATGCTGAGATAGGTAACAGATGAGGAAGAAATTTGGGCTTGATTGAAGTAATGGGGGCTGTCTGTGAAGCTTTGCGGCAGTACAGCCTAGGTAATTTGCTGAGCTTGATGGGTGTCAGGGTCAGTCCAAGTGAAAGCGAAGAGAGGCTGGGATTAAGGGTGCAAAGGAATAGTAAAGAAAGCATGTTTGAGATCTAGAACAGAATAATGGGTTGTAGAGGCAGGTATTGAGGATAGGAGAGTATATGGGTTTGGCACCATGGGGTGGATAGGCAAAACAATTTGGTTGATAAGGCGCAGATCCTGAACTAACTTGCAAGGCTTGTCTGGTTTTCGGACAGGTAAAATGGGGGAATTGTAAGGAGAGTTTATAGGCTTTAAAAGGCCATGCTGTAGCAGGCGAGTGATAACGCTTAAATCTTTTTAAAGCGTGCTGTGGGATGCGATATTGGTGTTTAGTGGGGTAAGGGTGATTATGTTTTAATGAGATGGTAAGGGGTGCATGATTGGTCGCCAAGGAGGGAGTAGAGGTATCTTATACTTGTGGGTTAAGGTGAGGGGGATACAAGAGGAGGACGCAAAGGAGGCTTTGGATTGGGAAGAAGGGCGGCAATGGGATATAGCTGTAGTCCAGGAATAGTCAGGGAAGCAGATAATTTAGTTACAGTGTCTCAGCCTAATAAGGGAGCTGGGCAGGTGGGGATAACTAAAAAGGAGTGCTTAAAAGAGTATTGTCTAAGTTGGCACCAGAGTTGGGGAGTTTAAGGAGGTTTAGAAGCCTGGCCGTCAATACCTACAACAGTTATGGAGGCAAGGGAAACAGGCCCTTGAAAAGAAGGTAATGTGGAGTGGGTAGCCTCCGTATTGATTAAGAAGGGGACGGGCTTACCTTCCACTGTGAGAGTTACCCGAAGCTCGGTGTCCGTGATGGTCTAGGGGGGTTCCGAGGCGATCGGGCAGTGTCAGTCTTCAGCCGCTAAGCCAAGAAGATCTGGGAAGGAATCAGTCAGAGAGCCTTGGGCCAGAGTTCCAGGGGCTCTGGAAGTGGCTGCCAGGTGAGTTGAACAGTCCGATTTTCAGTGGGGTCCCACACAGATGGGATGCGGCTTAGGAGGAATCCCGGGCTGCAGGCATTCCTTGGCCTGGTGGACAGATTTCTGGCACTTGTAGCAAGCTCCTGTGGGAGGAGGTTCTGGAGGAACGCCTGGCTGCTGTGGTTCAGGCGTTTGGAACTTCTTGTGTGCTGGAGATGTGGCTGGGGTTTGTCTCACAGTGGAGGCAAGGAATTGCAACTTTTTTCTGTTATTGTACACCTTGAAGGCGAGGTTAATTAAGTCCTGTTGTGGGGTTTGAGGGCTGGAATTTAATTTTTGGAGTTTTATTTAATGTCGGGAGCAGATTGGGTAATAAAATGTATTTTGAGAATAAGATGGCCTTTTGACCTTTTAGGGTCTAGGGCTGTGAAATGTCTCAGGGTTGCTGCCAAACAAGTCATGAACTGGGCTGGATTTTTATATTTGATGAAAAAGACCCTAAATGCTATCTGATTTGGGATAAAGAAAAAGGAGCATTAACCTTGACTATGCCTTTAGCTCTAGCCACTTTTTTAAGAGTAAATTGCTGGGCAGGAGGGAGAGGGCTAGTCATGGAAGGAAACTGTAGGCCGGACCAGGTGTGAGGAGGGGAGGTGATAAAAAGGATGGAGGAGCAGAGGCTGAGGAAGAATTGGGACCTAGCTCGGCCTTGTGAGGAGCAGCCTGGGGAGGAAGGGAGGGGTCAGATGGGTCTGTAGAAAGGAAGATTAGAAAGACTCAGCGACGCTTGGGGTTGGGACTGAGGGGACAGGTGGGAGGGAAAGAAGGAAGATTTGGGATGAGTTGCACTGGGCACAGAGACTAGGAAGGGACTGATGTATAAAAGGATGCCTGGACGTCGGGCACCTCAGACCGTTTGCCTATTTTATGACAAGAATTATTTAGATTTTGCAGGATGGAAAAATTCAAAGTGCCATTTTCTGGCTATTTGGAACTACTGTCAAGTTTGTATTGGGGTCAAGCGGCATTGCAGAAGAAAATAAGGCATTTCGGTTTTAGGTCAGGTGTGAGTTGAAGAGGTTTTAAGTTTTTGAGAACACAGGCCAAGGGAGTAGAAGGAGGAATGGAGGGTGGAAGGTTGCCCATAGTGAAGGAAGGAAGCCTAGAGAAAAGAGAGAGTGGAGAAACGAAGGGAAGGGGTTCGGGGGTTCTCACCTTCCAGAAAAGTGGGAAAGGGTTGGGGTGCAGAGATAAGAGGTTGGGGTGCGGAAATAAGGGATTGAGGCACAGAGATAAGAGGTTGGGGCATGGAAATAAGGGATTGGGGTACAGAGATAAGAGGTTGGGGTGTGGAAATAAGGGATTGGGGTGCAGAGATAAGAGGTTGGGGCTCGGAAATAAGGGATTGGGGCACAGAGATAAGAGGTTGGGGCGTGGAAATAAGGGATTGGGGGTTCTTGCCCTGTAGAAAAGTGGGACTTACCGCTAAGGGTGAAGGAGAAGGGGTTGAGGGGTACTTGCCCCTCTCCCAGAAAAGCAGAGAAGGGGTAGAGACAAGGAGAGAAGGGGTTGAGGTACTTGCCCCTTCCCCAGAAAAGCGGGACTTGCCGCTAAGGGTGAAGGACCAAGGCAGGCGTCTCTGCATGGTCTGACACCCTTGAAACGTGGGTGTATAATCAGAGAGGCGTCCCTGCAATGATTAAACACCAAGGGAAGGCTGCCTTCCCAGTCCATGACTGGTGCCGGAGTTTTGGGTCCATGGATAAAACGTGTCTCCTTTGTCTCTCCCAGAAAATGAAAGGAATTGAAATTAAGAGAAGGGAGAGATTGAAGAGTGGAAAGGAGAAAGTGGTTGAGGGACAGTGAGAGAGGTTGGAGAAGAGAGTAAGAAGAGGCCGCTTACCTGATTAAAATTGGTGAGATGTTCCTTGGGCTGGTCGGTCTGAGGACCTTAGGTCATAGGTGGATCTTTCTCATGGAGCAAAGAACAGGAGTACAGGGGATTGATCTCCCAAGGAAGGTCCCCCGATCCGAGTCACGGCACCAAATTTCATGTGCGTCCGTGTGAAGAGACCACCAAACAGGCTTTGTGTGAGCAACATGGCTGTTTATTTCACCTGTGTGCAGGCGGGCTGAGTCCGAAAAGAGAGTCAGCGAAGGGAGATAAGGGTGGGGCCGTTTTATAGGATTTAGGTAGGTAAAGGAAAATTACAGTCAAAGGGGGTTTGTTCTCTGGCGGGCAGGAGTGGGGGTCGCAAGGTGCTCAGTGGGGGTGCTTTTTGAGCCAGGATGAGCTAGGAAAAGGACTTTCACAAGGTAATGTCATCACTTAAGGCAAGGACCGGCCATTTACACTTCTTTTGTGGTGGAATGTCATCAGTTAAGGTGGGGCAGGGCATGTTTACTTCTTTTGTGATTCTTCAGTTACATCAGGCCATCTGGGCATATACGTGCAAGTCACAGGGGATGCCGGTGGCTTGGCTTGGGCTCAGAGGCCTGACACCCTGCCCCACTTCTTATTTGATGAAAATAAGGTTGCATATCATATCTGCAGGTAAGAAGTGCTGTACAACCACTCAGTTGAAAACCCAGTCTATATCTTCACCTTTATGTACGTTGGTTGATTTAATACATATTCAGTATTTCATTTTAAATTGATGGGCTATCACATTTTTTTATCATCATAATCCTGAAAGTAATCAGGATAGATAAAAAGAATAAATACTGTGGTAGTGCACTTTTCCCCACATATTTATTTTATCTCAAAGGAAGAGGAAGAAAATAATTTCTTTTCTTCCTACTGTAACGCCAAAGGTTCTTGCCTTAGCCACGCCAAAGAATTGGTGTGGTGGCTGCCTAAGGCGAGTGATGGAGACACAGACCAAGAGAAAAAAAGCTGTAGGCTTTATTGAACAGAGTGACAGTACAAAGCTTCCATAACATGGAAGGGGTCCCCAGCAGGTAGCAAGGGTTAGATTATGCAGTTGCCTTTTAAACTCTTTAAGGTGGGAAATACCTGCAGGGGGAAGATGTTACCAGAGCAAGAAACAAAGACAATTAACCATTTGTGACTCGTTTTAGATCTTGAGGAAAACAGGAATTGCAACTTAGGTTTTATCTACTTTATGACCTTACAGTGGCATGGCAAAGGAGACAGGATCTTACAGGACTTTACAAAGGATGTTTACAAGGAATTGGAATTAGGAGCATAGATAAGGTCCACTGGTCACAGAAAAACGGGCTTTTAACATTCCTTTTAGTTTTCGGGGAGGAGGAAGGGAGAGAGGGAGAGAGGACACAGGGAAGCTTACAGCAAAATTTTCGCTCTTTGTAGCTCTCTTGGGGAAGAAAACACAGGCACAAATCCTGGTGTTAGGAATATTTTAAGCATATATCTTCGATATTATTCATCCAGGACCGAAGTAAGTCCTGATGCAGGAAATGAATGAGTTTCACAGATTTCTGAGCCCTTACTCGACCCAGGAAGCCCAGCTGGCCCCTCCTTTCACTACCACACCCAATTTTCCCAGCTGAGTGTCCTATTATTCCCTGAGGGGATGGACAAACATTTGGACAAGGAAGACCTTGATATTTTCCTATATTGTCATTTCTTTGGGAAAATTTTTTATGAATTTTAAATTATATCCTCTTTCTTTCATAGTTTCCTATACTTTTGTAATCAGAGTTTAAAATTAAATACCCATGGGACTTTATAATGCACATCAATCATCTTTTTAAGACATTTTAAAAGACATTTATCTAACTTCTGTGCAGTCATGGCCCATATCTGTTGGTTAACTTTTGTATCCCAGTGGCAGGCATGTGCCCAGGCACAAAGCACAAGCATGAATGAACACACAAATGAATGCATGAGTGAATGGTCTCTGAGAATCTGTCTGGGAGGGACTGTGGATAATGATGTGGAGGTAAGAAAAAAAAGTCCTTCCCTTCTTTTAAAGTTCCAGTGCCTGATCAGACTCAGGAAGCCCAATGTGAATCTTAAAACTTAGTTGAGTTTCCAGCAGAAGTGTTGTTTTGAAAATCTTGTTTAGTTGTATTCCCACCCTCGGAAGGTGTCATAGTCACAGTGGTGAGCATGAACTAACTGCAATGTGAAGGGATCCAAGACAAAACTGGAGTAACCTGTAAATAATATTTTGGTGGCAGGGTAGGCATGTCATCACATGGTCCTCAAAACCGGCAGCCCTTATACTTGAGCAAGCATCAACATCTTCTGGAGGACATGTTGAACACAGATTTCAGGGTTAGGATTAAGTTTTTGTGGAGATAAGACCTGAGGATTTGCATACCACTTTCTGGGAATTATTGGTGGAAAATTGAATAACTGCTTCCTCTGTCATTTTCTGCATGTTCTCCCTTCTACCATTTCCTTTAGAATCTTGATTCCTGGCGTATATATATATATATATATATCTTGCATTTGTGTGTGTGCTTGTATATACATATACAAGCACACACATATATAGTAGTCTGGGATTCTAAAATACTCAGCTTTTATATTAAAGAGTCCAGGAAGTAAGAAAATTTCAATAAGCCAGTTGAGTCATCTGCACAAATAGAATTATAGTTCTGAGTCATTATTCATTGTTTTATGGTTTCCCAGAATGAGTATTCTTCAAAAGTAATCTTTAATAGGGGTGAGTAATCCATTCTTGGGGCTTGGCAAATCTGTGTGTGACTTCTGAAAGGTTAGCTTGGGGGAAGAAAGTTTCTAAATTTTCCTGTTTGTGGTATATGTTTTCACTCTACTACTACTACTGTAGTTATGTTTTTTGATTATTATTATGAAACCAATGTTTAAAGGAAAGTATAAGAAAAGAATATGAAGAGAAAGGATAGAAAGAGAGAGAGAGAGAGAAAAAGAGGGAGGCAAGGAGAGAGATGAGAGAGAGTCAGAGGTAAAATAATACCTAATAATTTGAGGTATCATCAAAGGATGCAAGTAGATAATGACAAAAGAGAAAATTTAAATAAATATACGAAAATATATTTGAACTCAATAATTAATAAACGTGTTAAAGACATAATAAAATTCTAGTATTTAATGTGTTCTTTAAGAAATCAGCAACAGTTTCAACAATGATGTTTCTTCATATAGTAGAGGGCACAGCAAAATAGAAATTCACAGACATTGTTGCAGAATATATACTATAAAGAAGGTTTGAATGATTTGTTTTAAAAAGTAAATACTACTCTCTATATTATAAAGTGCCATGTTAGAGGGTCAAGTGTTCAAAAATCTTCCTGTCGTATTTATTTTCCTTTCTATCTAGATTTTGCAGTTCATGGCTGTACCCACAAGGCCTACCCTTCTAACAGGTTAGATGAAAGAATATGGTCATGGAATGGTGAACTCAAATTATGAGCTTGGTGTTGGAAGACAGTCATTAAAGTATTCTGTTTAAACAAATGCAAGGGGCCAAGATACAAATCCGGAGCCAGATTTATATTTTTGGACACAAAGAAAAGATCACTTTTTTGTGTGGCTGCCTGTCAGAGAGAGAATTGATTGGCAAATATCAGAAACATTTTACTAATTTAAACCAAATAAGACGAAAATCCACTTGAGTCAACAAAGTATGAAACACAATATTCTTTTCATTTTCATTTCATTCAAATCTCCTCAGTTTCCCAAGCATCAGACATGTAGCTTTCCTGATGACCTCTCTTGCCTTTAAGGAACTTCAGAAATGAGGCTTCTATACTCTATTAGTACCTGTATTGAATTAAAATTTTATGTACTCAGGTGTGATTCTGCCTTTAAAATATAAGCTCCTTAAAGGCAAAGAATGCATCCTAATCATCTTTTGTATGCACAGCTTAACTCTGTAGTTGTGACTATTCTCTTCTTTCATACTATGGTAAAATCTTTAAACTTCTTTGACCATCTGATATACTCCCACAGTTTCAACCATCAGTACTACAGAGATGATTCTTAAATCAATTTTGTTTTTGTATTTTTGTTTATTTTTGTTTAGCCTTCACTGTTTTCCTAAGTTCCAGAGATATCTCCATATATCTATTTTGAAATTTACACTTGCATATCCTGCTGCTTTCTCATCTATAACATGCCATGGTCTGAACTCCCTATCTTCCTCAGAGCCTGACAGAAATCTGCTTTGCTACCTCTGATAACTACCATAGTCAATGACATCATCATCTTAGAAAACTTAAGGAGACTTTTGCACACATTCGTTTGAGTTTCAAGAGAGTTGAGTGATACAGATAAGCAAAGACATTTACCATCACTATTTTACCATCAACAAGATCAAATCTCAAGGAAATTAAGATGTTTGCCAACAGTCATGGTGATTATAAATGGAAGAACTGGACAGGCGTGGTGTCTCATGCTTGTAATCCCAGTACTTTGGGAGGCTGAGGCGGGAGGATTATTTGAGTCCAGGAGTTTGAGACCAGACTGGGCAACATAGGGATTCTCTGTCTCTACAAAAAATTAAATAAATTAGCTGGGCATGATGGTGGATGCCTATAGTCCCAGCTATTTGGGAGGCTGAGGCTGGTGGATCACTGGTGCCCAGGAGGTAGAGGCTGCAGTGAGCTGTAATTGTGCCACTGCACTCCAGCCTGGGTGACAGAACAATACCTAATAATAATAATAATTATTATAAAAAATAATAAATGGTAGAACTGAGACTCAAACTCAGGTTTGTCTAACTTAAAAGGAATGTAGTTTTTTTTTTTTTTTTTTTAAATCTCTGATTTCAGAATCATGGACATAGGCTTGACAGGGTTTGCTTACTCACTGTTTATGAACTAAGAAATGAAAAAGAAACATTTTCTCTCTTCATTCTTCTTCATTCTCCACAACTGGTCAGTTTCCAGATGCTTTTGTTTTATCTCAGCAATAGTATCTCCTTTCCACATCAGTATCTCCCTTTCCTTTCAGCTCACATTTCCTTATTTCACCTCTTTATTCCTGTTAGTATTTATTACAGTAGCTTTATATTCAGTCTCTCTTACTCTGGTATCTCCTGAGTTTCAAGTCAGGGCAGTGATTTTTCATTTTAATATCTTCAGACAGACTAACCATGAATCCATAGAGTGCTTGATAGAATTTTTGAGATAATTTTTACTATTGGAACTCAAAATGAAAATATTTTGCTAGGAATAAGAAATAATTATGTAATATATGATGGGTTAAAACATGGCAATATTTATTCACCTAACCTACTTAAAGGATAAACTTTTTTTTCTTTCAGAATCAGGAGCAGGTGTTACAATTAAAATGTAGACAGCATATTATAAAATGTATTGGTAAAATGGACATGGTCCCAGCTATTTAACTGTGTGTTGCTTATGTAAATCCACCTGCTGTTGAAGTCAGATAAGTCTTTATTTGCATTTATATTCTAACATTTACAAAGAGACATTATTTACAAAATTTTGTATATTATATCCTGAACATATGGGTATTTATTCTTGGCCGTTATACCCGTTGTACATGCATATGTGGTTTTTTTAGGCCAGGGAAGAACATTAGAGAAGGAAAGAAATTTGTCTGAGATAGTGAATTAATACCAATATGTATGAGTGTTTACTATATTCTCAAAAATGTGCTAAAAGCTTAAGGATGTTATCTCATTTGATCCTCACGATAAACTTATAAAATGGTTACTCCAATCCCCATTTAATAGATGAGGAAACAGAGGCTTAGTTAAGTTCAATATATTGTCCAAGGTAATTCAACAATTAAATGATAGAGTAGGATCTGAAAGCCATCTGAGTAGATTGCTTTCTGGTTGCAGGTCACAGGAGGCAGCAAGCATTCCCGCAGTAGAAAGTTATATTCCAGTGTGGGGACTGAGTTTCAGGGGGGTGAACCCAGTCTCTAGAAGGCTTGCTAACGTCACTCTTGCCCTCCTAAAAGTGGTCTAGAAGTATATGGCAAAGATTTTCAAGCTAGATGCTAAGTCCCACCCATGGCTTTTGACACAATTCTGACTATATTCATTAGTAAGGGGTTGGGGCATACAATTAGTTACTTATCATATTAGTTTTCCATTGCTACACAATGTATTACCACAAACTTAATACCTTAAGTTTAAGTTACCTTAAGTCTGCTACTTTAATAGCTGACAGTTCTGTAGGTGAGAACTTTAAGCGTAATATAACCCATGTGTCAAGAACATACTAGATCAAGGTTTCTGCTGGATGTCTTTATATCTGGAGCCTAGGGTCCTATTT
The DNA here is from genome assembly GCF_029289425.2 of Pan paniscus. Taxonomy (NCBI): domain Eukaryota; kingdom Metazoa; phylum Chordata; class Mammalia; order Primates; family Hominidae; genus Pan; species Pan paniscus. The sequence continues at coordinate 161,985,765 of NC_073254.2, read as the reverse complement.
CAAGTGCATTCATGTTGGAGAATTCAGTTCTTGTGGTTTTAGGACTAAGGCTGGCTCTCTTGCTGGTTGTCAGTCAAAGCTTATCTCAGCTGGAAGAGGCCACTCTCAATCTTTTGGCACGTTTCCCTCCACCTTTGAAGCCAGCAATAAACAGTTGCTCTTATTGAGTCCCTCTCATACTTTAAATCTCTTTGGTTAAGAAGAGCCTCCTCCCCTTTAATGGCTCACGTAAATAGATCAGAGTCACTGCATCAACTTTATTAAAGTCAACTGATCTAGGATCTAACTACACTGCAAAATTCCTTCACAGAAGCACATAGATTTGGTTTGAATAATTAGAGGAAGGCATGTATATATCAGGAAACAAGGGTCTTAGTATCTTCTCAGAACTCTGCCTGCTATACTTGTCCAGATTCCAGTATCTGAGGTGGCCTTCTGTGTATTTATATGCCACATTTATGTGAGCCATCTTTCCTCTTAAACTCTACTTTTTTTTCACCAAAAATTGTGCCAGGTCATATGTTTTTCTTTTCTCTTCATCAGTCCAGCCTATCTGGCTGTGGCTATGACATTTTGCCCAGAGCTTTACCTTGAATGCTGTTCTGCATAGAACTAAATATTTTTTCTTATAACCTTAACTGATGCCTGGAATATAGCTTTAATCTCATCACACTGCCTAAAATCATAAATACCCATTGAGTGTTGGCTACACTGCAGGCCCTGAGGGCACAGAGATAAATCCACAGAGCAATTATTTTTAAAAAGTTTATAGTCTAGAAGAGGACATAAATGGAAAATAATAGTTGGCCTTATATTTTTAATACTATAACAGAGATATTTATATGGTCTAGTGAGAAAAAGGAAAGAGCATAACCTTCAGAGAAGTCTTGTTGAAGTGCCAGGTAAACTAATTAATTGGGGTAGTGTGTTCCACTGAGACAGAGAGAGATACAATGAATGACTCATTAATGAAACTGCAAGATATTTGGTATGGCAGATACATAGGGTTAAGGAGTACTAAAGTGAAAAATTCAACTTGAAAAGTAGATAGGTAGGACACTAATGATGTGAAGGTTTACAATTTACCATGAAGATATAGAAGTTTTAAATACCTGCATACCAAATACTATAACAAATATCCATCATAAGGCAGGAACTACATGAGATGCAAAATAAAATTTACAGATAAACTGGAATGGTAAAATATTTAAATATATCACTCTCAGTCCAAGTCAAGTCAAGTATATAAAAAATAATAAAGATCTAGACCTGTATAATATAAACAATACAGTAGATTTCACAGATATTTTTTAAATTAACACCCTAATACGAATAGGGTACTTTCTTCTCAAGAAATGTAGAAGAGTAAACAAAGCTGATCACATCTTAGGTCTTGACTTGTTATTTCTAAACTCTTGTATTGTGACATTGTGCTCTTGATCTATATAGAAGATTTCTTCATTAATACTGTTCATTAGTGGCAATGTAGTTAAGCAGTCTTTTTATCTGTTTTTGTGGCAATATTTTTCTAGTGAATACTCCTAATTTACTGTTTGTTTTTCCGTGTTGTCTTCTCTGTGTTCAACTTTTTTTTCTTTAAATATCCTTGGATACGCATACAATGGTCATTTAAAAAATTTAACATGGATTTGGTAACATGAGTTTCCCCTAGATCAGCCATTTTTAAGTGATTCACAGGACTGGAATGGGGCCGGAGCTATATGAGAGGCTAACCAGAATAACTGGAGTTTTACATCTGAATACAGAGTGTTATGTCTCTCAATGCAGCCTTTTTCCTTTTTGAGTTTCACCAGTAGAATGCTCCTTGAAGAGATGTATGTCTTCCTCCAAGATAAATATGGCATGTAGAATTGCATATACCACTTATTTTCAAGAAAGGTGCTCTGTAAACTTTTTCCGAAATCCAAAGGCTTGGAGTTTGTGCTTCTGCTTCTGGGTTTTGCCATGGAATGATGATTTGCGGAGAGGATAAGGAGAACACCTGCCTTCTATCTCACCTTTTATAACTATAAATTTAATTTTATGACTTGGATTCCTATAGCATTTCATCCACTTTTAAAGATATTTATCACTATACGAGTTGTTACAGTGAAGTATCTCACTTTTTATTAAGTAATAAGCAGACTGCTTTTTTCTCTTAATTGATAGAGATTATTTAAAAGTAAAAATCCTGGACATAAAATATATAATAGTACATTGAGATTTTATGCATAGTAGGCTCATAATAGCTATTTTGTGATAAATATATTTTTCCCATATATGTAATTTAGAATAAAATTATAAATTTTAACAATTTTCTTTAATACTTATACATTTTGTTATTATATATTTATAGTGCCAAATATTTTTTATTGAAAGGAACTGGCATCACAACAATACATTTTTTTGTTTTATATGTGACACAAAGCATATTTTGTTAATTAGACTGGAAAATATTCATTCCACATAATAAGAAAGTGACAATAATTAGGAAAAATGTTAGTTTATATTTTAATCATCTCCAAATCAACATTGTCACATGTATTTATTTTGTCACAATCAAACTAGAAGTAACATTAACTAATTTTCACCTATCATAATTAGTTATTTCTTCTCAATTCTCAAATTCTCTCATTATTTAAAGATAAAGCAGTAGAACATATTAGTAGATTTGAATCTCTCAGTAGGCTGTAAATTCCACGTGAACAAAAATTATGTTTAGTTTACCTGTCTTTGTACTTATGTCAGGGTACTTCGTACAAAATGTGTACCATAGAGCGATGTAATAAATATTTGTTTAATGAATTTATCATTTTTACAATTATAATTGCTTCTGGTTCTTATTTTTGCTACTTGATGGTGACTTTTTTAGGAAACGAGGAAAACTCCTGCCTTTATTTTGATGTTTCAGAAATAGAAATGTAATCTTACTAGTTGAATTTTATAGAACCTTATTTATTTTTAAAGACATTTATAACCATAACATTATTGTATTTAAGTATTTCTTTCTGCTTCTTCATTAGTTCATAAGAAGAATCTGGGTCCCTTTTGTCTTTTTTTTTGACAAAAAGAGAGTATTTAGAAATAAATTGGATTTGAAATGATAATACTTTAAGATATGACCAGTCAGAAATTGTGTTAAAAATTGAATATTTCAAATATATTGCTATTTATCTGAGAAATTAGAGGTGTAGAGATGTTATTAGAACTCCAACTTTCTTCAGCAAATATCCACTTATTCCAACATGTTATTCTAAGAAATTCTGATAGACAATAGATTCTCATTCTTTTTCAGAAACGTTGCTTAGGTATTCTTTGGTTTTTATTATATAGTTTATCCTTGTTACTTTTATTATGATGCCTTTTGGTGATTGTTCATAAGCCCTATTTCTCTTTCCCCTCTCAAGTATGAAATGGGCAAAGGTTGCTGTCATAACTCAAATCCTCTTCCAGGCTCTGCTTTTCTACATAACAACCTTTTGTTGGGTTCTTAAAAAAATTCCATCAGTTTTGAAGAATTCAGACTGTTGCCTAAAATCTATATTTACTTTCTGCATTATCTCATGATTTGACCCAAATTTACTTTACTTGACATATATCATCATAATTTGTGATATGAGGTAGTCACTACTTCTTTGTTTTATTAGAAATGAAGTTGTCTACTTAATTTTGTTTTCATTATATAAATATTGCTTTTAGTTGATTGCTGAGAGGTTAGGGTAAAATCAATTTTACTCTACCATCTTTCTCTGAAAATATGTAAGCAATCTAATATACAAACGGACTTTATTTTATTTCATCTTACACAGGTATAATGCAGAGTAACAGAGAAGACCCATGGGAGATGTAAAGAGTAACTGCCATGGGTGTATGAAGATTAAATATGCACTGGTGATAAATTCCCCATGAATAAGCTATGGATGCACAGGACAGATATTTTGGTGGGATTCTTGTAGATTGCCACTTTAGATTATCCATAGATTATCTATAAGGTCCCATTTCCATGCTTTTATTCTATTATTTTATTATTTCTTTTTCGTGATGTTGTTAGACATAGGGAGTTCTAGATTAGTAAATGAGTAATTCAAAGCAGTCTAATAAGACATTTTCTCTTAAGTAATTTTCAGCAGAAAAACAGAAGAAATACACATCTTTTTTCTATGAACTGTGTAATAACGCAAAAATAAAAGTAATCACTGAAAAATGAAGGAACAAGTAGATTAAAAAATTTACAAGCTACATTGAGCTTTAAAGTGATGCGTAAATACTGTGCAGGTAGCGATTATTTATATAATAGCCTGGATCATTTTATCAGCGTTTAACCAGCTTTCTTCTTAAAATTGTAACTACTAAAATGAATTTATAGTACAAAGCAACTTGCTATAGATACATTCAAAGAAACTTTCTTGGAGTATTTAAGAGCACCAAACCAAACAAAGATAATTAATAAAAAGGTTCAGCACTCTGATCTCAGGGGGAAGGAAATGGGGCAGGATATACTTGTGCTCTTAAGCTATTCTAGGGAATTCTTTAGAATGTTCTGTGAGCATTACTCTGTGCTTCAGAATAATATGTTGCTGTACTAGCAACATCATCTTCATAAATTTGCACCTTTGGTGGCTAATCATAAGGCTTCATTTTTCTGAAAGTCATAACTCACATCAGCCTGCTGCACTGAGTGAGATAACATTATTTTCTTGTTCATGGAAATAAAATTCTACAAGTGATTTACTGATGTGCTAATTACCATTTCCAGGATGAGCTAGGGAATACTGTGGTTTCTCAAATCGTTTCTTGCCTAAAAATACATTTATATTTGCAAAAAACTCTGAAGCATAAAATGGTGTTAGTCTTGTGGATTGTTGCCAAACATGGTAGGCAATATCCTCATAATTTTTATTTTTAAATTTTTTCAGTAAATTATCAACTGTGCTTGAGCAGAAAATGCCATAATTGCTGATTTATTTGTGTGTGTGAATAGCAATTTCTTCATAACATCAGTAATGGAAACATATCAGCACCCATGGAGGATTAGCAGATAAAATAATATATATAAATAACATGTATCATATATAAAACATGTATATCTTATATATAACATATATTTTCTATATCTCTCTATATAAAACATACATATCATATATAACATATATGTGGTCTTAGAATATATATTTTCTATATTTCTATATATATTCTTTTATATTCTAAGAATATATAGGTAATATATAAATATTATTAGAAAGAATATATATTCTTTCTTTTATATTCTAAGAATATATACTAAGAATATAAATACATATTCTTTCTAAGAATATAAATACATATTCTTTCTAAGAATATAAATATATATTCTAAGAATATAAATATGTATTTCTAAGAATATAAATATGTATTTCTTTCTAAGAATATAAATATGTATTTCTTTCTAAGAATATAAATATATATTGTAAGAATATATATTTCTTTCTAAGACTATATATTTCTTTCTAAGAATATATATTTCTAAGACATTCTAAGAATATATATTCTTTATATATTCTAAATATATATTTATATGTAATATAAATAATTATGAAATTATAAAATTTTTTATAATTTTATAATTATAAAATTATATATTTTTTATTTATAAAAATGTAATATTTTTATAATGTAGTATGTAATTTATATGTAATATAAATAAATATATAAATTTATTTTTAATGTATATAAATATATATTGTAAGAATATATATTTCTTTCTAAGAATATATATTTCTAAGACATTCTAAGAATATATATTCTTTATATATTCTAAATATATTTATATGTAATATAAGTAAATATATAAATTTATTTGTATGTATATATACAAACAAAAATATTGCTGCTTAAAGATCTACAAAGGAACTAGTACTTCCATTGACTCAACTTTCCAAAACGTCTTTGTTTTAGTTGTGCCTTTTAGTCTTCTCACCTCCTTTGCTTGCTGCCATCTGGGCAGGCTCCAACTTTTTACTCTCAGCCATTTCTAAGGCATTCTGTTTACTTTCCTATCTCAATCTATACATACATGAGTCTAGTGTATCCTTCAAAGTTGCTTTCCCTGTCCTTGCTGAAATCTGCTGTAATTTCCCAGCTGGCTCTGATGTCTCATCGTGTGCCTTAATCAGGGCTCTGGTTATTAGATTTGAAATACCACAATCGATATGCTTGTTGATATGGTTTTGCTGTGTCTCCACCCAAATCTCATCTTGAATTGTAGCTCCCCTAATTCGTACATGTTGTAGGAGGAAAGTGGGAGATAATTGAATCATGGGGGTGGTTTCCCCCATACTGTTCTCATAGTAGTAAATAAGTCTCATGAGAGCTGATGATTTTATAAGAGGAAACCTCTTTCGCTTGGTTTTCATTCTCTCTCTTGCCTGCCGCCAATGTAAGACGTGTCTTTTACCTTCCACCGTGATTGTGAAGCCTTCCCAGCCACGTGAAACTGTGAGTCCATTAAACCTATTTTTCTTTATAAATTACCCAGTCTTGAGTATGTCTTTATCAGCAGCATGAAAACGAACTAATACACTTGTCTTATGTCTTTGTTGGATTGTGGGCTTCTTGAGAACAGGAGCTTTTGTTTCCTCATCTTTATATTTTCTCACCCTCAGCTCTCTGTTTGGCATAGGGTAAATAATAATAAATATTTCTTGATTGAACTATTGACCGAATCTTTTTTCTTACTATGGACTCCTGAAAATCATTCTCATGCTTTTATTTCTAATTTGCTGGCTATTCTGTGATGTCTATTTCCTTCACTTTCTATCTCCTTCATATGTATTTCCATCATATTACTTTTCTATCTTTATTTTTGTCAAACAGAAGTCAACTCCATACGTGTATTTCTCATTTATTTATTTATTTATTTGATGGAGTTTCTCTCTTGTTGCCCAGGCTGGAGTGCAATGGAGCGATCTCGGCTCACTGCAACCTCCGCCACCCGGGTTCAAGCGATTCTCCTGCCTCAGCCTCTGGGATAGCTGAGATTATAGGCACCTGCCACCATGCCCGGCTAATATTTGTATTTGCTGGTCTTCTCCCATTTTTATAGCCTCGCTTGGTTTCATTATTCTCTTCCCAAGTACAGTAACCAGAGATGCACATGCACGTCCCATGCATGTGCACACACAAAAAAGGGCCAAGAGGAAGGACACCAATAAATTAATGCTTATGTCTGGGTAACAAAAATATCCATGTAAATATGGATTTATAGATTTTTAGGAACAATTACATTTCTTAAATACATTACGTTCATTCTCATCTTTGGGTATTAAATGTTCATGCTTCTTTCATTAGCAGTTTTCCACCGAATCTTTTGAACCAAATTTTACCAATTTTTCAAGGCTCAGTTCACATTGTGCACGATACATGGAGCCTTGTTCCAACACATGAATCTCCAATGATAGCTGCCTCCTCTGAATTTAAGACTTTTTGAGAGAAGGAAACCTAGGAACTGTCACCACGTCTTATGTGCTACATAGAGCAACTATTTGCTTGTATTGTACCTTGTGAGAATTAGAAAACAGTAACCTCCTTGGCAAATGCAACTAGAGCCTGTGGTTTAGTAAGTTTAACATGAACTAAATTTTAGCTTCTAGCAGCTCCCTCTACATTTGGCCAGATACCTTTGTACAGGGCACAACTGGCAATACACATTTTGTTCAGATCACATCTTACATTTTGATGTCATTTGACTTTTCCATTCCAAATAATGTGACACTTAAGATTAATGTAATTTCTGATAACAGAGGTGCACTTATATGCTTTTAAAAATAGATACAAATATTTGTGCTATTTATGGGGTACATGTGATAATTTTTTACATGCAAAGACTATATAATGATGAAGTCTGGGTAACTGAGGTGTCCATGGCCTTGAGTATTTATCATTTCTATATATTGGGAACATTTTGAGTTCTCTCATCCAGTTGTTTTGAAAAATATAATACATTGTTGTTAATTATAGTCACCCTACTTTACTATCAAACATTAGAACTTACTTTCTCTGTCTAATGTATGTTTATACCTACTAACCCACCTCTCTTTATACCCCACAGTCACCTATACATCTTTCCCAGCTCCTGGTATCTATCATTCTATTATTTACTTCCATGAAATCAAACTTTTAGCTTCCGTGAATGAGTGAGAACATATGATATTCGTCTTTCCGTGCCTGGCTTATGTCACGTAACACAGTGATCTCCAGTTCTGCTCATGCTGCTGCAAATGACATGGTTTCATTCTTTTTAATTGCTGAGTAGTATTCCTTTGTGTATATATACCACATTTGCCTTATCCATTTGTCAGTCGATAGACACTTAGGTTGATTCCATATCTTTGCTATATTAAATAGTGCTGCAATAAACAAGGGAGTGCAGGTATTCCTTTTATATACTGATTTTTTCCCCTTATATTCAATAGTGGGAATGCTGGAGCATATGGCATTTCAACTTTTAAGTTTTTGAGAAATCTCCATGCTATTTTCATAGTGGTTGTACTAATTTTCATTTCTACCAACAGTAACAAGTTCCTCTTGTTATTAATTTCTAGTTTTATTTTGTCATAGTCTGAGAAGACAATATGATTTCAATTTATAAAAATTTGTTGAAATTTATTTTATGTCCTAACATATGGTCTATTTTGGAGAATGTTCTATGTGCTAAGAAGAATGTGTATACTATAGCTGTTAAATAAAATGTTCTATAAATGTAAATGTCTTTTAGGTCCCTTTGGTCTAATGTGCTGTTTGAATCTAATGTTTCTTTGTTGATTTTCTGTAAGAATTCCCATTTTTCCGCATACTTGCTAGTATCTGATTTTTTTTGTCTTTTTAGTAGTAGCCATTCTAACTATGATAAGATGATATCTAACCGTGGTTTTGATTTGCATTTTCTTGATAATTAGTAATTTGTTTTTTATATGTCTGGTACCTATTATATCTCTTCTTTTGAGAAATATCTATTCATGTCTTTTCCTACCTTTTAATAAGATTATTTGTTTTCTTACTGTTCAGTTGTTTGAGTTCCTTGTGTATTCTGGAAGAACAGTTTGCAAATATTTGCTCCCATTCATCAGGGTGCCTCTTCACTCTATTAACTGTTTTCTTTGTTTATACAGAAGCTTTCCAGTTTAATGTATTCCTTTTTGTCTATTTTTATTTTTTGTGTGTGTGCTTTTGGGATCTTAGCCATAAAATCTTTGCCTAGACCAATGTCCTGAAGTGTTTTCCCTGTTTTCTTCTACTAGTTTTATAGCTTCAAGTCTTACATCTTAGTTTTTAATCCATTTTGATTTGATTTTTGAATATAGTGAGAAGTTGGGCTCTAGGTTCATTCTTCTGCATATGGATATCAAATTTTTTTGGCACCATTTATTAAAGAGTGTGTCCTTTCCCCAGTGTCCATTCTTGGTGACTTTATTGGTGACTTTATAACCCATCTTGGTGAAAATGGGTTAACCATAAATGCATGAATTTATAACTAGGTTTTCTACTTTGTTTCATTGTTTCATGTGTCTGTTTTTATACCATGCTGTTTTCATTACTATTTTTATATCCATACCATTATTGTTTTCATTACCACTGTTAGGATTGCTTTGGCTATTCAGTCTCTTTTTTTGATACCAAATGAATTTTAGGTTTTTTTTTTTTCTATTGTAGTGAACAATAGAAAATTCTCTCCATCTTGATGGAAATTAGATTGAATCTACAGATTTCTTTGGGCCATATGATCATTTTAATTATATTAATTATTCCAATCCATGAGCATGGGCTATCTTTCCATTTTTTGTGTCCTCTTAACTTTCTTTGCTCAGTGTTTCATAGTTTTCCTTATAGAGATCTTTCACCTCCTTGGTTAAATTTATTCCTAGCTATTTTTTATAGCTATCATAAATGGAATTGTTTCCTTGATATGTTTCTCAGCTAGTTCATTATTGTTGTACAGAAACATTACTGATTTTTATCATTGATTTTTGCATGTTGATTTTATATCCTGCAACTTTACTGAAATTATTTATTAGATCGAAGAATGTTTTGCTGGAGTCTTTAGTTTTTCTAGACGTAACATTCTAGATCTGTAAAGTCAAACAATTTGACTTCCCTCTTGGATGCCTTCTATCTCTTTTTCTTGCCTAATTGCTCTGGCTAGGACTTCCAGTTCTCTGTTGAATAGGAGTCATGAAAGTAGACATTCTTGTCTTGTTCCAGTTCTTAAAGGAAGGGCTTTCAGTTTTACCATTCAGTATCATGTTAACTGTGGGTTTGGCATATATGGTCTCTATTGTATTGAGGTATTTTTCCTTCAACACTCTTGTGGAGAGTTTTTATTATAAAGAAGTGTTGAATTTTATCAAATGCTTTTTTTGTGTCACCTAGCATGATCTTATGCTTTTTTCCCATTAGTCTGTTAACATAATCTGTCACATTTATTGATTTGTCTATTTTCAGCCATCCTTACATTCCTTGGATAAATTCTACTTGATCATGGTGCATTATTTTTTTTTATGTGATGTTGAATTTGGTTTGCTAGTATGTTGTTGACAATTTTTGCATCTGTGTTCATCAGGCATATTGGCCTTTAGTTTTCTTTTTTGTTGCATACTTGTCTGACTTTGGTATCAGGGTAATGCTGGCCTTGTAGAATGAGTTAGGGGAAATTTCCTTCTCTTCAATTGTTTGGAATAGTTTGAGGAAAATCGGTGTGTGTTCTTCTTTGAAAGCTTGGTAGAATTCAGCAGTGAAGACATCTGGTCCTGGTCTTTTCTTTTTGGGGAGACATTTTATTACTAATTCAATCTCATTATTCGTTTTTGGTCTCTTCAGGCTTTCTAGTTCTTTCTGATTCAATCTTAGTAGGTTGTATGTGTCCAGGAAATTATCCATTTTCTCTAAGTTTTCCAGTTTGTTAGCTTATAGTTGATCATCATAGTCTGTGATGATCTTTGGTATTTCTGTGATATCAGTTTTAATGTTTTCTTTTTCATTTCATTTGGTTTTTATGTTTTGAGTCTTTTCTCATCTAGCTAGAGATTTGTTGACTGTGTTTGTTTTTTTCAAAAAAAGCTTTTCATTTTGTTGATCTTTTGAATTAGTTTTTAAATCTTGATTTTGTTTAGTTCTGCTCTGATTATTATTATTTCTTTCCATCTGCTTATTTTGGGTTTGGTTTCTTGATGTTCTTCTAGCTCCTTGAGGTCCCCCCCATCACTGGATTATTTGTTTAGAAGCTTTCTTCTTTTTTGATGTAGGCATTTATTGCTATGAATTTCCCTTATAGCACTGCTTTTGCTGTATCCCATACGGCTTGGTATGCTGGGTTTCAAGGTATTTTTTATTTTCATTTGTTTTAAGAATATTTTTTATTACCTCCTTAATTTCCTCCTTGACCCAGTGGTCATTCAGGAGCATGTTGTTTAATTTTAAGTGTCCAAGGTTCTTCTTGTTATTAATTTCTAGTTTTAATTTGTTGTGGTCTGAGAAGGCACTTAATATGATTTCAATATATAAAAATGTGTTAAAATTTATTTATGTCCTAACATATGGTCTGTTCTGGAGAATGTTCCATGTGTTGATAAGAAGAATGTGTATACTAAAGCTGTTAAATAAAATGTTCTATAAGTGTAAATGTCTTTTAGGTCCCTTTGGTCTAATGTTCAGTTTGAGTCTAATGTTTCTTTGTTGATTTTCTGTCTAGATGATCTGTCTAATGCTGAAAGTGGAGTGGTAAAGTTCCAACCCAACTATTATTGTATTGGAGTCTATCTCTCCCTTTAGATCTAATAAGATTTGATTTGTGTATCTGGGTGCTCTGGTGTTAGGTGTGTATATTTAAAAAATAGTCATATTATCTTGCTGAATTGACTCCTTTATCATTATATAATTACCTTTGTTTTCTACTATTTTTGACTTAAAGTCTGTTTTATATGATATAAGTATAGCTGCTCCTGTTTGCTTTTGGCTTCTGTTTGCATAGAATATTTTGTTTTGTCTCTTTACTTTCAGTCTATATCAAGCCTGTCCAATCCACAGTCTGTGGGCTGCATGCAGCCCAGGATGGCTTTGAATGTGGCCCAACACAAATTTGTAAACTTTCTTAAAACATTATGAGATTTTTTTTTAAAGCTCATTAGCTGTCATTAGTGTTAGTGTATTTTATGTGTGGTCCAAGACAATTCTTCTTCTTCCAATGTGGCTTGGGGAAACCAAAAGATTGGACACCCCTGCTCTATATGTATCTTTACAGCTGAGATTAGTTTCTTGAAGGCAGCATATAGTTGGGTTATGTATTTTTATTCCATTTAACTAGCCTGTATCTTTTAAGTGGAAATTTTAATTCATTTACATTTAAGGTTATAATTGATATCTGAAGACTTATTCCTGTCATTTTATTAATTTATTTCTGGTTGTTCGTATATCCTTTGTTCCTTTCTTCTCTCATTGTTTATCATTATGGCTTGGTGGTTTTCTGCAATGGTAACATATGAATCCTTTCTCTTCTTTATTTATGTGTTTGCACTACCAGTGGGTTTTAAACATTCATGTGTTTTCATGATAATAGATATAATCTTTTCACTTTCAGATATAAGACTTTTTAAAGCATTTATTGTAGGATTGATCTACTGGTGATGAATTTCCTCAGCTTTTGCTTCTCTTGGAAAGATTTTATTTCTTCTTCATTTATAAAGGATAACTTTGCTGGGTATACTATCGTTGGGTGGCAATTCTGGTTTTTATTTCCAGCACTTTGAATATATCATCACATTCTTTTCTGGCCTGTAAGGTTTTTGCTGAGAAATCACTATTAATCTGATGGGGTTCCTTATAAATAACTAGATATTGTTCTCTTGTTGTTTTTAGCATTCTCTTTGTCTTTAACATTCGATAGTTTGACTATAATGTACTATCAAAAATAACTTTTTGTAGTATATCTGTTTGGGCATCTCTAAACTTTCTGAATCTGGATGTCTAAATCTCTTGCTAGATTTGTGAAGTTTTCAGCCATTATTTTGTTAAATAGGTTTTTTAACCCCTTCATTTATCTTTGCCTTCTGGGACACCAATAGTTTGGAATATTTCATTGCTTCAAGATGTCCCCTATGTCACATATACTTTATTATGCTTATTTATTTATTTTTAAGTTTATTTGTTTCTGACTGTGTTATTCTGAAAGACCTGTCTTCAAGTTCTGATGTTCTTTCTTCTGCTTGATCTCGTTTATTATTGAAACTTTTGCAAGTATTTTGTTTTTCATTCAATGACTTCTTCAGCTCCAGAATTTCTATTTGGTTCTTTTAAAAAATAATGTCTAGCTCTTTGGTAAATTTTTCTTTCATATGCTAAATTATTTTTATTTTTTTCTTGTATTCTGTTGTATCTCACTGAGCTTCCTTAATATCATTATTTTGAATTCTTTAGGATTTTATAAATTTATTTTTTATTGAAATCTATTGCTGGAGTATTATTGTATTCCTTTAGAGGTGTCATATTACCTTGCTTTTTATGTTTTCTGTGTCTTTACATTGATATCTGCACATCTGGTATAATGGTGGCTTGTTTCAATTTTTTGGATTTGCTTTTGTATGGAAGGACTGAAGATGTATCTATCATGTTAGGTAGGACACTTTGGCTTTGATACTGGGTGCATGCAGTAGTATACTCTCCATATAATTCATTTTGCTGTACACAGAATCAGTGCTGTTTGTGATTTCCTTAGTAGATTAGGTTATTGCATCCTTCCCATTTTCTCTCTTATTTGTTAGTGGGGGCAGTGGAGAAGTTTTGCTGAAGATGGGGATGCCAGATGGGCCTGTCCTTGGATTCCAGTTGTGGCAGCAGTGGGCTGAACATGACTGTTCTTGGGCTCAAGGATGGGCACACTGGCACCAGTGTCAGAGGGTGCAGGCAGGCTTGGGCTTCCTGGAGACTTGCTCAGGTGCTGATAGTGGCAGCAATGAGCCAAGTAGGTGGGCGGGTTCAGGCCTCTGGGCAGTGAGGGTAGCATGGGAGATGGTAGTAGCAGTGATGGGACTAACCTCTGCATCCCACGTGGTCCATACTGGTGTTGGCAGTGGCTGTGACAGGTTGCATTGGTCAGTCCCCAGGCCTACAGGTGGGTTCTTGCTGTGGTGGTGGTAGCAGGTTGGGTGGGCCTGACCTAGGACCCTGGGAGGAGTTCTCTGGTGCCAACAATGATTGCCTGGACTGGATGTTCCCCAGACCTCCCCTCCAGAAGGCATGTTCAGGCACTGCAGAGCCAGAGTTTGGCTGGGAAGACTTTTCTTCAAGCCTGCTGATGGTGTGTTCAGGCATTGGCTGTGGTATGCTTGGGTAGGACAATTCCTAAGACCGAAGTGTAATGCTTGGGTGGAGATGGCAATGGCTGTGCTCCAGCCTTGTTACTGGGAAGAGAAGGGTTGCTTTCAGTGGCATCAACCATATGCAGGCAGCTGGAGAGTGAGCACTTTACAAGTGTTTTGGCCCCAGTTGTGGCAGCTTGAAGTGGCAGCTACTATGAGCAGGGATGTTTGTCCTTGGAACCCATGAAAATGTACTGCAGCTTCTCTACTGCAGGCAGTGTGGCCTTTGTCAATGACTTGTGCTTCAGTCATGGAGGCAGCAGCTGGAGAGTGAGCACTTTAGAAGTGTTTTGGCCCCAGTTGTGGCAGCTTGAAGTGACAGCTACTGTGAGCAGGGACGTTTGTCCTTGGAACCCGTGAAAATGTACTGCAGCTTCTCTACTGGAGGCAGTGTGGCCTTTGTCAATGGCTTCTGCTTCAGTCATGGAGGCAGCAGTCAGCCATGGTAGTGGCTGCTGGTGGGAAACGTCAATGAGTCTCCCGAAATGTGGATATGCAGGGTCTGTTGGGCACCCAGACAAGATGCAATCTGTTGGGATCTGGTCTCTCAATATGGTGCCTTGCTGTAAATGGTTAGGGCTCAGGGTGTGTGTGACACTCATTGTGAGCTTTCTCTTCAGGTCTGTCCCCAGGCGCTCCCTATGTTAGTTTAGGGGCCTGAGGGTCTAGGGTCTTTCCTGTGGCTAGCATGCAAGAGTCATAGTGGAAATTTGAACTACAGGAGTCACTCACTTACTCTTTCCCTACATTGGTGAGCCTTTGTAGGCTCCCAGCTGATCCTGGCCAAGCAGCCTACGTTGCTTTCCTCTTTATTTTCACTTCAAGTGTTTCCTGTCACTTTTCTGTTGAAAGTCTAGTGTTCTCTCTCAGATTATCTATTGGAAGTGTGTTTATCTACTCACTATTTTGGTTCTTCTTTGTGGAGGAGGCAACTACCAGATGCCTCTAGTCAGCCATTTTGAAGCCCCTGTGTATACTTCTTTGTGTAAGCCACAGAATCCATAGTATGCCATCAATGAATAAGTGATATTCATATTAGAACTCCTAAAGGCAATGAGATCTCATTATAACAGAATGGTCAAATTAAATTTGGGGACTTCAACAACTAGCGATAATATTTGAAATAAGTGTGAATGAAAGAGGCTTAAGCACAGGAGGCCACTGAAATAGGTTATTTGTTGACAATATGTTTATAGAAAGAAAAGAAGACTTTGGAAATCCCCTAAGGAATCTTCCTAAGGAGCATAATCAGGTTTAGATAGAATAGGATAGTCCAAAAATAAAGGTAAATCAGATCTTTCTTGCTTGTAGAACAAGAAAAAAGAATGCTACTGTATTAGTCTGTTTTCACACTGCTGATAAAGACATACCTGAGACTGGGAAGAAAAAGAGGTTTAATTGGACTTACAGTTTCACATGTCTTGGGAAGCCTCAGAATCATGGCAGGAGGTGAAAGGCACTTCTTATATGGTGGTGGCAAAAGAAAATGAGAAGGATGCAAAAGTGGAAACACCTGATAAACATAACAAGAATCACCTTTGCTCCAGTTTCCAAGTTCCTCATCTCCATCTGAGACCACTTCAGCCTGGATTTCATTATCCATATCATTATCAGTATTTTTGTGAAAGCCATTCAACAAGTCTCTAGGAAGTTCCAAACTTGCCCACATTTTCCTGTCTTTTTCTGAGCCCTCCAAACTGTTCAATTCTCTGCTTGTTACCCAGTACCAAAGTTGCTTCCACATTTTGGTGTATTTTTTCAGCAATGCCCCACTCTACTGGTACCAGTTTACTGGTACCAGTTTACTGTATTAGTCTGTTTTCACACTGCTGACAAAGACATACCCAAGACTGGGAAGAAAAAAATGTTTAATTGGACTTACAGTTCCACATGGCTGGGGAGGCCTCAGAATTATGGTGGGAGGCGAAAGGTTCTTCTTACATGGAGGTGGCAAGAGAAAACGAGAAAGATGCAAAAGCAGAAACCCCTGATATAACCATCAGATCTCATGAGACTTATTCACTACCATAAGAACAGTATGGGGGAAACTGCCCCCATGATTCAAATTATCTCCCACCGGGTCCCTCCCACAACACATGGAAATTATGGAAGTACAATTCAAGATGAAACTTGGGTGGGGACACAGCCAAACTATATCAGCTACTGAAAACGGAAAGTAAACATGTAAACATCGGTGGAAGAAACTAGAGTCTGGAATGTCATGTTTACATCCTGTTGAGACTTGACCTAAAGTGGAAAGCAAAAATACAGTTTTGTGAAGCCAGTACAAATATTAAGCATGTATATATTAATTTATGCCTTTGGAGAGAGGATTAGCTGAAATTGGTAGTATCCAGGAAGAATCTTCAGACTCTATCATTCTTTATTAATTTGACTAGAGCAATTAAACATCAGACCTATAAGCACAAAACTTTATTTTGTATTTATCCTCTCTGAGTATTGTCATTATAAATTTATATTCCATCTTCTTAAAGCATAGTAACTCATTTTGGCTAATTCTTTAAATGATTTCTGCTAAATGACCATGTTTAGAAACCTTATCTGTTTAAAATAACACAGGCTATCAAAATATGACTTTAGAAAACATGCCTCATAGCTTATCCTAGCATAATTGAAACTTTTGAGAGCAACACACCATATAGAACTGATTTGTCAGCAAAAAGAAAGGAGAGCATATCTCAGAAATAAGTAGAATTTTAGATTTCCAAACAGATTATGAAATGGTGTCATTATTAAGAAATACATAATTGCAAATGTAAGAAGAATCCATAAAGTAATTGAAGAATGAGTGCCTATTAGCTGGTAAATTGGATTGAGGTATTCATTTAAACAGAATATGTACGGGGTATGCATGCTGAAAGTTTCCAGTGTTGTTGGAAAATATCGAAGCCCTAAATAAATGGAGTGACAGACTGTGTTCATGGATTGGAAGATTAGCATCATAAAGATATCTATTCTTCCTAAATTTATTTATAGGCTTAATGTAATTCCCATCAAAATCTCCATAAGGTGTTTTTGTAGACATAGACAAAATTATTCTGAAATAATGTCGAAAGGCTTAGGTCCTGAAATTGATAAAACAATCCTGACAAAGAAGAATAAAGCTCAAGGAATCACTCTACCCAATATTATGGCTTACTATGTAGCTACCAATATGTGAAATTGGTAGAAAGAACAGAATAGAGAACACAAAATAGGCCCATACAAATATTCAACTGATTTTTGACAAAACTGCAAAAGCAATTCAATGGAGGAAGGACAGTACATTGAAAAAATAGTGCTAGAGCAATTGGATATCCATGGACAAAAAATAAATCTTGACCTAAATGTCCTACCTTATATAGAAATTAACTCAAAATGAATTCTAAACTGAAATGTTGTAAAATGTAAAACTATAAAACTTTTAGAAAAAACAGAGAAGAAAATATGCAGAATCTAAGGCTAGGCAAAGTGTTCTTAGGCTTGACACAAAAAGCACAATCTATAAAAGGAAAAAATTGATAAATAATTTTTTTTGAAAATTAGAGCTGTAAAAACCTTGCCTCTTGTGATACTGATTGTTGCTCTTTTTAGACTTTATACATTTTCCAAGTCATATCGTAATACCACCTAGATTTATTTACGTGTGAAGTTATTAAAAACTGTTATTTTGCTCAATTAAAAGCTCATTTTAAAGATTTCAAAAAATATTCAAAGCAACTCAACATGCAACAGATAAAATAATTTGCTGTTAATTGGAGGAATTAATTAACAACTGTTAATTGAAGAAATTTTTTAGAAACTTTATTATCTTTAGACAGATAATATTGCTAATTTTCCACTATTAACAGATGCTGTGGCTAATGATTTCTACAGTGGTG